>NC_056598.1:4787256-5021864 GCF_018340385.1 Cyprinus carpio | reverse complement strand
TATTATCCTATTTTAATCAATAAAAAATAAAAGATCTTTTTTTTTATTAATTTTATTAATTGTTACCAAACAAACAAAAAGTTTCTGAACTCAGAGAACAACGAAACATTAAGTTGTCAATCTTTTTATTTCAACACTATATTGTTGAATATACATACATACTCGAAGTTGCGAAAAAAGGATAAAATTGCCATTAAAAAAAACATACTTATGCATTCCCGACAATCTGCCAATAGAAAGTCAAACATGCTCGTCAAATCAGGCCATGATATTTCAGGGCTTCTTACAAGTTTCATTTGGTTACTGAATTTTTTTCCTGTTTGCTAATCGCCGGCCTTATAATCGTGATTTGGGTCGCATGCACCTCAGGTGATGATCTGATGCTCAGCCCGATCTTTGTCCCTGTAGTGTAGTTTTAAAAACAGGGTCTATAATGCTTTTTTAAAACAGGTTTTTTCCCGGGCGTGCACGCCTTCTTCGACCTCACAGCGCACTCCATTACCCTCCATGGTGCGTTTGTGCAGCGGTCAGACGATATTTTTCAGAATTTAAAGCAATATTTTAATAACCAAATTCACAGAAATATTGACTTGTATGAACAAAGAGGCCCCGCTGACGTAACAGCAAAAACTAGGAAACAAAATGTATAAGGCCCTAAGCGTAAGACCAAACAATTACAATTAGGTGGTAAAATAAGATAAGAATGGTGAAATTGTGGTAAAACAAATTCAAACAGAAAGAGCTAACAAAGTATGGAAAATACGTTTGGTTTAAAGTGTAACGCTATGAAAACATGCGGTTTATATTCAACAACGCTAGCAAGTTTAGTTGTACTTAGCCGGTCGATTGTGTTGTTAGGTTATATTGTAGGCTTACTTATTGTTAATTAGGAAATATTTGTACGCTGATTTTTCATTTCAGCTCCGTATATGAACACTTAGGCCTAACTCCATTGTCTTAGTGTCTTTCAATGGTATATTTTATTAAAAGAATGACACGGTGGCTGTTGAGTACTACAACACCGGCTGTCACATTTACTGTCACATTTCGTTTTCCACCGCTTGCACGCACCCAAATACCCGAAACCTGTAACTCTATAGCGTGAGTTTACAATACAAATAAACCTTATACCTGACACTTTTTTGTAACCGACGAAAAACTGATTATTTAGCTAAACAAACAACCAAAGCATCGTTGCGAATAAAACCTGCGACCAACAAACATCCAACTTAAATGTAACAAACGACAATGACGCACCAAAAAAATAATTGTTTCACTACAGTAATCACTGTATTTAAATGATTCACTGGGTATAAAAGTGACACTGAGTTGTTCGAATAAAAAAATGTGTACTGACATAACTGGCGAGATAGACTTAAGGAAGGCCTATGATTCTGTTCATGGATCGGTTTATCAATTGAAGCGGACCTGTTCCAATGATGATTCATTTTGCAGAAGTGGAATCGGACCTTTGCACCTCATCTAAACCGGTTTCACAAAAATGGGTTTGTAACATCACAACATGGAACGAGAGTATACACGACCACACGTGAGTAATGTGCGTTCTTTATTATATAGATTATCTGAGCATGCGTTTTAATTATCACAGGACCAATGATTTAGAGCACAGTCCATTTACGGTATGAGAAGATATTTTGGGTTTTCTGAGCCACGACAGGCCCCTGTTTGGAGTCTGGGGTGTATGCTGGGTATTTTATTTCCACCGAAAAACTGACCTTAAGGTCTACAGGCGCTTGAATGAGGTATTAGTTAAACGTGTTCAAGTTGAACCCCCCTTTGTAAACACAAAAACATAACCATAATTGTTAAAACATATTTTTAGACTAGATGATTATATTCAAGAATAATACATGAAATACATGTGCTACAAAAACAGGCTTGAAGTGTTGGCTATGTCTTGTAATAGAACAACCGTTGTTATGTTATCTTTGTAGAAGCCTTTGGCGGTTAGGCACCCTTCGTGTGTTCCTGCTAAACCAAATAATTTTCTTTGTTCTGGCTTGTTTTATGAGAGAACCGCTTGTTTGGGCCAACCCTAGTGATAAGTGCTATTGTGCCTCATTTTTTAACGGATTAAGCGGTTAAATGAACTCTTTCACCATCTATTATTTGTAATATGCATAAACAGTGTTGGGAGCCTATTTACATATAGCTAAATTACTGTACATTTGATTACAAAATAAATGTATTGTCAACAATCAGTTGAACAAGCGTTCCTGAGAAAAAAATTATATCTATTAAATTCCATCGTCAGTTATTATGAAATGTTAACGAGTTACAGAAGGGTTACATCTGAATATTTTTTTCACACACGTGCAGATTTCATTGATATATTTCATAAACTGCATTGACTGCTCTAAAATATGAAGACACCGATTTTTCAGGTCGTTAAGGACACACGAGGGCTTCTTTTCTACTTGGGTGATGTATATTTAATTTTATTAAGTTTGAACTGATTTTTACCAAGCCCGTTGTTAGATGCCCGGTGCTTTCCCTGTCATAGCTCTATGCAAAAAAAACTGCTGATTTCCAAACCGTATCATAGCTATTAACCTATCTTGTTGTGTTTTTAAATATGTATTAAAATCTCAAACAATCTCACGAGCAAATCTGATTTTGTGGTGGTTGTGCTTTACAAAACGAAATTATCACAGACCTCAATTTAAGTGATGATAGGATTTTGAAAGTCCCTGCCAGTCATTAGCCTGTTGAGTCCTCTAAAGTTAACCTGGCCGGTTTAACATGTTTCCAAGGGCTAAGAGAAACGTTGTTGAAAACCTTACCTTATTTATCAGTAAAAGTCTTAAACCTGTAATCAAATGTAATCAGATTACATTATCTTTTTTAAAAAGAAATTGAAAATAGTTGTACACTACCTTTTCCGATTTTAAATAGGGTAATTTGTAATCTATAACCGTCCCCAAAACTGTGCGTAAAATAATTCCATCAGGGTCTCAGCTACCGCTAAATGTTAACAACCAACCCCCCCCCTTAAGGACCTTGTTGGCAGTTTGTGAGGAGTGTCTGTGTGGTGCATGAGAGTGGTTTTGAAAGCCAAAAAATGTTGTTTAGGCTTAACTATCTGATTTTACTCCAAACTATAAGCATTCTAACTATGAAACATAACCACTATGTTTTTATTAATCTATTATTTTATTTTTATTATTTTATTTTAATTTCCAACACAACCGGTTTGTTCGCATTTAAAGTCATAAGAAATGTTTATTGTGTTTTGAAAAGATAGTAAGATATGATATATCAATTAAGTCTTTTTTTTATATAATTGATTAACATCAACCACAATGCATTTATGAGGTTCTGTGTTTCTTCTACTTCATGTACTCATCGGTCACTGTATACATATTCAAGAAAAATGCATAAACTCAATTGTTTTAAACAATCTAATGCATTTAGTCTGTCATTAAAAACATCTTAAAAGAGAAAAGTCTCTTTCACGCATCTATTTTCACTTGTCTCAGGACTCTTACTAAAAACACTTGTGCGGACATGAATCCTACATGAAAAACTATTTTAAAACTTTTTAAAACTATTTTTAAACAGCATGGTTAACAATGCCAATTGTAAAGTGAGAAAGAAAGTCTAATCTGTTGTAAAAGTTCTGTGAGACATTTGTAGCAATTTGTAGAAAAGCCGCACTTTTGGTTTCAAAGAAACCTATGACAACACATTTTCAATCTAATATAGGTCTTTTTGTGTTTGGACCTAGTTTGTTTGTTTGTATATTTATGTACTTGTTTAGTCTGGGGTGTATTTGTGTTTGTTTGCTTGCATGTTCATGTTTTCTGTATGTTTGCATTTGTTTGTGTTTGTGGTTTACGTTTGTATGCTTGTTTGTACAGTATGTTTGTGTTTTTGTGTATGTGTTTGTGTAAGTGTTTGTTTGTACAGTATGTTTGTGTTTTTGTGTATGTGTTTGTGTAAGTGTTTGTTTGTACAGTATGTTTGTGTTTGTTTGTTTTTGTGTATGCGTGTTTTGTTCGTGTTAAGTGTTGTATGTTTGTGACCTATTTTTTGTGTTTTTTGTGTACTTTTGAATTTTGTTTGTACAATGTTTGACTGTAATTTTTAGTTTGTTTAGGTTTGTCATGTGTTTGCGTGTGTTTTGTGTTTTGGACTTTGTTTGCATTTTTTGGTTTAGTTTATATTTTTTGTGTTTTGTTTGTCATTTTAGTTTGTTAGTCTTTTTTTGTGTTCAGTATGTTTGCACAATTGTATGCTTGTTTTTGCTGTTTCCGTTTGTATGTCAGGTTTGTAATTTTTAGTTTGTATGTTTGCATTTGTATGCTTGTTGTTTTGTGGTTTTATGTTTGTATCTTGTGTTTATACAGTATGTTTATGTTTGGGTTTTGTGACCTAGGTTTGTTTGTTTGTATATTTGTGTACTTGTTTGAGTTTGGGTTGTATATGCTGGGTGTGTTTGATTGTAAGTTGTTAGTCGGTATGGTTGGTGTATGTTTGTGTGCATGTTCATGTTTTCTGTATGTTTACGTTCGTTTTGTGTGTGTGTGGGTGTGGGTGTGTGCTTGTGTGTGTGTTGTGTGTGTGTGTTTTGTGATTGTATGCTTGTGTTTGTGTACTTTTTTGCATTCTCAGTACGATTATGTTGAGGGTTGGAAGATCTACGGGTTAATAAAAATTATCAATGTAACTTATCAATGTAGCTCTACAAATAAACTAAATACACAACATTTTCCTATATACCATAGTCTTGTCTTGTTAAAACCAATCATAGATCTCGACTCATCCTTATGACCAGTAAATGAACTTTCAGTCTAACCTCGCCTGCTCAACAGGTCTACCTATACAAAGTTTAAATTGTCACCCTTTGATCACTGAACCCCAAAATGTCGAGCTTTAGCTGACCCTCAGCACCCACCATTTACAGTGCCAGACCCCCTCAAAACTAATTTAGTTTACAATTGAGTTGCAAAACCCCCAAAAACCTTTAGAGGTTTTTTACCAATCTTTTTAAAACTACCTTTCGCGCGATTTTTATGGTCCGCTCCGTAGTATATCACACACCGTCCCCCAGACCCCAGACGCGTTTCGCTTCGATGCACTACCTTGAGATGAAATATTTAGCCTTTCGTGTAATGTTGTAAAACGTTTAGACATTCTACGTCTATTTCAACTGGATAACAAGTCTTATGGCAAGAAAATCCCATCTTGATTTTACCACATTCATTCCTGGTTTAATATTTGTATGCGGATACAGGTTTTAAAACTGATATAGCAATGTGTGTAATGGTTGTAAAAGTTTAGACATTCTCCATCTATTTCAACTGGATACCAAGTCTTATGGCAAAGAGGAAGAAGAAAAAGAAATCAAAGACTTTTCCAAAACATTTCATTCCAGTTAAGCTTTTTGTATGCCTATACGCATGTTTTTTAACTGATATTAGCAATGTCCGGAAGTTAATATTGACAAAATAAAAGACATATTAAAGGATTTTCGGCTAATAAAGTAAGTGTGGTGGCTTATTAAAATCTAAAGAAAACACACTTTTTTTTTTTTTTTTCCGGGGGACAAGGACTTTTGTTTAGACGAAAAAAAAAAAAATTCGTATAGGCTAACCTCATTTTAAAAGTAAAAAAAACATTGGTCTAATGTTAACAAACAGGTATAATGTTTTCATCAATTATGAACTGATGTCGATTATTAAAAACGTTTACTTTGTTTAATTCTTTAACATACATTTAAATCTATCTTTGCTGTCCCTCTTGCGTTCTCGGGACCCACCCCCCCCCCCCGGTGTTAGGGGGCAGGACTTTAGGGGTGTTTTTTTTGTTTTTTTTCGACTTTTTCAATGCTTTGAACAAGAAATTTGACAGCTGACGACGTGACATACATTATGCTGGTCGATTTACACATACTGACCTGAGGTTGGCATTCCCTTTTCGTTCACACTCTGTCCTCCTCATAAACAAAACACCCAAACAAAATAAAAATTTATTAAAAAAAGTAGGGTAGTGGTAGATTTTTTCAGACATAAGAAATCACAAGCCCTCAACTGACGTTTATAAACATCTGCGTTGGGCTTTTCTTTTCGTTTTTATAAACGTCTCCACAATACCTTACAAATTTCCTCTTTAAACAACACTAATCATGGGGGGTAGTTTTGACAAAACGCTAACATTCCTGAATGTAACATTTAATGTCCAGAATATATTAATAATACGTTCAAATAAAAGACATATTAAAGAATTTAGTCTAGATTTCGAATAGATTAAGACTGTTTTAACTGATTTGAATATAGCAATGGGCGGAAGTTAATATTGACAAACTAAAAGACCTATTTTAAGGATTTAGGCTAATAAAGTAGTGTGAGTGGCTTATTTAAAATACAAACAATCAACACTGTTTTTTTTTTTTTTTTTTTTTTTTACTTGTTTTTTTTTTTTTTTTAGACAACAAAACAAATCTGTATCGTAGCAACTCATAATATTTTAAAGTAATGTGTAAAACATTGGTCTCACATATGTTTAAACAGTGGTAGAAACGTTTGTTCACCAATTAAGAAATGGTGTTGTATTTATTAAAAACCGTTACTTTGTTTAATCTTTTTTAACATACATTTAATCATTTTCGTGCTGGTCTCTTCTCTATCGTTAGCGGGGCAGGACTGTAGGCGTGGCTTTGATCGAAGCTCGACTAAGTTCATTCTGAGTTTGACAGCTGGCGCGTGATGTTTGATTCGACGGATAAGCTCTGCTGTGTGGTTTAATGTTTGTTTTGTTTAACTTTCCATCAGTAAACAAAGTCGATTTTTTAAAATTGGAGTTAGTGGTAGAGTACAACGATAGTTTTGACAAGTATCTTGTGCGTGGTGTTTTATAACGACTGTGTCTTGATTGCATTTTCTTGTTAGATCAGCGTAAATACTTCCCTCTTTTTTTTTTTTTGTTTTAACTTTAAACCAGGCGTGACAAAACGCTAACTTTCCTGATTTGTAAACATTGAAAAACTACCGTTTGTTTTACGTTCGCTTCGTTTCGTTTGTTCTTAGTAGTTGAGGTAAGATACAAATGCTATAAAACTCTGTACACCTAGTTTTCTTTTTCTTTTCTAACTGCTGTACAAACTCTAACACCTTTTTAAATTGTCTTTTTTGTTTGTGTGTTTTGGTTAAAGCTTTGACTCTAACATATTGTTTAAACGCACGTGACTCGGATGCTTTTGATGTTTTTTGTTGTTTGTTGGTTTATAGACCTACCCCTATTCCAGTAACCTAGTTTTCTTTTCTAACTGGTAGCAAACTCTAAATAGTTTTTAAATTGGTAATGTTACAAGCTTTGACTCTCACATATTGTTTAATGAAGTTTAAACGACGTGCTGATGCTTTTTTTGTTTGTTTGGATTGGTTGTTTTAGATAAATAGCCCAGGTAATAAAGTTTTCTTTTCTAACTCCTAACAAACTCTCATCTTTTTAAATTGTAATGTTACAAACTTTGACTCACGTGTTGTTTATTTTTAGATAAATAGATAGATAATCAGTAACTTAGTCGAACCCTTTTTTTATTTAATTTGTAACAACCTTTAAAACCTTTTTCTTTTTTAAATTATTTTAAATAACTCTTATATCCTTGAACCCTTTTAATCAACCTTTTTTTTTTTTCTTTTTTTCCTTCCGGAGGACACACAAAACCGATCATTACAACTGTTTCTCTGACGCTAAAACTGTTTCTAACCGTATTCTTGAAATGCTTTTGTGTATTTTATAGCCTTACATAACAAACTCACCCTTATACCAGGTTCCATCATTAGACTCTGAGGTTTTACAAACTTAAAGTAGGCTAGTCCTTTTGGAACAGCTTTCAAAACTTTATAAAATTCTACATGAAAACACATCAGTTCATATGTCTTTCCATTTGTCCCATACTATTTTAAACGCTCCTCTAAGTTCCTCCATTGACAATACTTTGTTAATTTTAAAATTTTCCTCTTCAGATACCTGCGGCAAATTTTTAAGAAAAACATTAAGGCCTTGTGTATCCATCAATATAATTCCTCATAAAATTTTACCGCACTCTTCTGAAACTCTAATGGATTAAGCAAAAGGACTCACGTTTCTGAGCACAGAGCATGAATAAATTTATTTTGCCTGTTCTTTTTCTCCAAGTTAAAAAAGAATGTTGAAGATGCATCCATAGATTAAATACTCTGAAAACGTGATCTAATTATAGCACCCTGTGTAGTTATTTCTTTCTAACAATTCAGTCAAAAAAGCTTTCTTTTTTTAAAGACTCTAAATGAGTTCCATTTTTTTGTCTACTCAGAGTTTAACTAGATCTTCTTTTAGCTTTCTTATTAACCACACTTTATATTGTGTGATGTTGAGTGTATGCTGTTGACACATTTGTTTAATTTGAACCTTTACAAACTCCCACCACTGCTGTAAAGTTTGAAAAGAAGACTCATGCATTGGTCCAAAAAAACTTAAAAACATCATAAAAATGTTTATCACATAACAATGCATTATTAAAATTCCAATAGCCACTTGTCAGTTTTATACAATCAACAAACATCTCACATTTTACTAGACTGTGATCAGAAAAACTCAATAGACAAATTAAACAATCTTTAAAAAAATTCAGTTGATGCTTAAAACCATAAAAATCTATCTAATCTTGCAAAAAATGGTTGATTTTCATATGCATGTGCCCCGTGTATATTGTCTTTGTGTATAGTGAAAATTTCTCCATATATCAATAATATCATAAGATTTCAATAACTGCACTAACCTATTTCGTGACTGTTTATGTGGCTCAACATGATTTCTGTCCAAGACATTTTTAATACAATTAAAATTTCACCCCAATAACAAAAAACTTTCTGAATCACACAGTTTAAAAATAAAAAAATAAAAAAATAAAAATAAAAACCTTATTTCAGTTGCAGCATTGGGAACATAAACACAAATTAAAACAAAATAAAAATATTTTCATAAGAAGCTTTAAATTTTACATGACATAATTTTTACATTACAATTTTAACTACATAAGATGCAGGTATAAAGCTTTTCGAAAACAAAATATTAATCCCACTGCTCATCGAGGTACAATGACTTAAAATTGATAACCCATCAAACTCCATCGCCCAATCTGAAACATTTGCTAAATCACGATGGGTTAATTGTGTGAATAAAACATCAGTCTTCTTCTGTGTTATTATCTCAAACAATTGTGCTCTTTTCCTACTTTATCTTGCTCCATTAGTACTTAAGGAAGCAAAATTTACTACACCTATTAATAGGAAAAGAAACACCACCCACTATAACAAAGAAAATAAACACGAAGTAGAAAAACAAAACTTAACCATTTTGACTATTTTCATTGAGTCCTGATTGAGCATTTAGTCTGGTAAGAATCTTTTTTAACCGATAAACTTCTTGATCAGTGAAACAGTTCTCACTCCTGAAAGTTTTAGCCTTCTCGATAAATTGCAGTATATCTGGAAAAACTTAAATTTTGATTCTTCTTAAATTTTTTGTTACTTTTAAAAACTGTTTAATGTCTTCTACACTATAGTATACTCGACTAGAAAATCCACTCTGGGATAAGCAACTTGTAAGGCTACATTCTGTGACATCACTGTCACTTTCAGTATCTGTATGGTTTCACCTCTTAAAAATCACTTTTTTATGTTTACAGTTATGGTGTTTCTTTGATTTTCTTTTTTTAAGGTGGTTTAAGACCCACATAATGAGCTGCATAATGAGTCTTTCAGGCAGGTGAGTGACTGAGAGGGAAGCGTTACAAGAAAGAATGTGAGGACAAAATAAATGTATATATTTTTAGGTTTGTAGTTTATTTAGAATATATTTAATTATCCCACAAAATAACTTGAGATTCACTTGCGAGTGCAGTTAAACAGTTTATTAGGAACAATCAAAGCTGACCTTTAAAGCTGAATTTTTAGCATCATTACTCCAGTCACACGATCCTTCAGAAATCATTCTAGTATTCTGATTTGCTACTCAAAAAAAAACATTTATTATTATTATTATCATTGTTATTCATTTTGAAAAGATATTTTTTTTTTGTTAATTGAAAGAACAGCATTGTTTCTAACATGATTATAGTATTTATCATCACTTCAGTGCTAAATAAGTTTATATATATATATATAATATATATATATTATATATATATATATATATACACACACATACATACATACACACTGACTCCCAGCTTTTAAATGGTATAGTGTATATTGTTACACTTGGAGTGAGACTGGAGTAATGATGCTGAAAATTTAGCTTTGATCACAGGAATAAATAAAATTTTAAAATATATTCAAATAGAAAGCAGTTATTTTAAATAGTAAAAATATTTCACAATATTACTGCTTATGTGCTCTGAAGGACATACTTTTTTGAAGAGATGGGAGTGTGTGCCTCTCTTGGTCTTAGCTGTGTTCCAGGTTCCTGAGTGGGCTGCTTATTTGCATTGGCTCGCTTTGCAACAGGTTATTTATCTGACATAAAAAAGTAAGCATGCTGTTTACGCAGATAAACTGCATTGTTAACATTATTGTGATGGTCACTGATACTATTAGTAATTTACAGGAAAAAAAGAACACAGTTACCACATAGCACATTTATTGTCAGTGATATTTACAGCTTACTTGATAGACTTTTTTTTTCATTTTTTAATCTATTTTTTTTACCTCAGATGCTTGCAAACACCAATAACGGGGTATAACACATTAAAAATATTTACACCAGAGCAGATATTGATGAACAGAAGCTTAGTTACATTCTTGAAAACACAAGCATGCTTTGTATGAAGGCCTATACAATATATAGTTATATATGGCTGTATTCATGAACAGAGAATAGCCTATCTCAGTAAAGTTTTGTCTAATCATTCTTACTGACATTAAGCTAGCAACATTATAACTCACATTACTTTTATATCGTATTGCTGTCTATGTTATAGAACATAAAAAAAACATCCTGGCATTGTGAAACATTGAGATGATGTAAATGAAACTTCATAATGTTTCACCTGATTATACATTTAGTCAGGAATTATAGTTTGGAAAAAGTCTAACTATTAAAATATGTACAAGTTATATCAAAACTAATACAAGTAGATTAATAATAAAAAAGATTTACTCATGTTTATCTCTGCTGGGTCAAGCCGCTTCGTTCTTCTTTCTGAGGTAATCCAAATCTTATTCCTCTCAGCGGTCTTGTAGAGGTGAATTATGTCTTATTCCTCTCAGCCTGAAGCGAACAGTAACATTGAAAAAACGTGAAGTACAGTTTCGCTGCTTTGTTTGCTCTGATGAGGGCGGTTACCCGCCGCGAGCTTCACGTGGATGCTTATAATAACAATAGCGCGCTCGGCGAGTGGGCGTGGAAGCATTAAATATAATGAAGGGAGACGTGAAAGACAGACATTGCGTTGTTTTCATATGGATTACTTTATCACAGAATATTTGTTTTTGGTAGCACTTGCTTAGTTTAAAAGTAGACATGTCAAGCTTTCTATAGATCTATCTCTCATGTCTCTGTGTTTTGTATTCACTGAGTTACAGTTCATTTTAATGGCGCGTTTCCGAATGAAGATCACCACAGACCAAGGCTGCAGACAGCGCACCTTGTTTGTTTTCTTTATTTTATAAATGCACAAAGTTTTGTTGTTATTATTTGTGGATACAAATAAAAGTAGACCCTTTACAGATTCGATTGATGTATTGCCCTTATCTGTACAATCAAAACTGAAAGTGTAATTTAAGTTCTTTTAGGGGTTATCAGGAGAAAATGCCTCAAAACGCGTATCCACATTAATCAACTTCAGAGGGTTAGGGTAAAAAAAAAAAAAATAATAATAATACTTATTTTCCATATAATGTACATTATAGTTTCTCCTCTATGCCCCGCCTTCTGAAAGACGTACATTTTTACAAAGGTCATCGGTCTGAAAAGTGAGGTGTGCTCTGATTGGCCAGCTATTCATTGCATTGTGATTGGCCGAATGCCTCAAGCGTGTGAAGGAAATGTTACGCCCCTTAACATACTATGGTGTCTCCCAGGCCAACAGCAGCACGAGACTCAGTCCAGCTGCTCTGCTCGTGCACATCCCATCATCGCTTTCTTCTAGCAGTTCAGTCAATGTACTGTTAGAAGTAACTGAATAACTCAGGATATTGGTTTATTTCGCATCAGAGGGAGTGTAAGGCACGTTTATAAACTGAATAGCTTAAGTTATTTGTGGATTAGTGCGTACTGGAGACGCGAACCTTTTCAAACGATTCAGATAGATTTGGTGAACTGGTTCAACTGGTTCACCAAGAAGATCTGGTTAAATAGAAAGATTTGTTCGCGATCCAGACATCACTAGATGAGACAAAACAAATAAAACCCTTTACAAACGAGGCATTTGTTGCATCCAGTGGGGACATAATTACTGATTATAATGACTTATACTGTCTTTTTACGCGTTGCGTATCGTGCTGTGTAAATATAAAACCATGTCCGCATTTGTGATCCGAGAAACAACAAGTCTACTCTACTGCTCAAAACTCACGTTTGAATCATCATTGACAAATTATTTAAATATAAAAAAAACGTAACGTTACCTACAGGCTGTGAGTCAGAAGCACCAGACTGTCCTTGCAAAGTTTGAAATGCCCAACTTTATAGAAGAACAAACAAAGTTTCACTTCAACGAAACACACAGCGACTCCACAGCATGGCAGCTGCGGCAACAGAGAGCATAAACGTTATGCCTTCTTTCTTTGTGTAAACATTTGGGTGGCTGTAACAATAAAAACTTAGAACCGGCGAACACTCAAATAAAACATTAATAACCAAAATAACCATAAAACAGCGCGACAGCCCCTCACGGGCGACTGCCGCGCACAAACAAAAACCAAACCACAAAATAAAGCCCAGGCCTGGTCCTCTCTCGTCCTTCACTGTCGTCGCTCCTCTTTTGTATCCTCCCGATCTCCTCCGTGGGCCTCGAGACCGGTGAGTGGAGCAGGTGTCGCTCATTTCCCAATCACTCCACCGGCCTCGCTCCGTTCCCACGGCTCTCGGCCCCGCCCCACTCGTCACAGTGGCGTTATGCAAATCTTCCCACATAGTGACGTAGAGATGTGGGGGCGAGCCATTTTAGGGGTGTGTGGTTGACCCGTAACTTTTATAAAGAATATCTCTTTGGATTTGAGACTTTAGTCTTTGCAACTTTACAGATCTTCTTTATGCACCAAGAGCTTGTAACACACCAAAGAGAAAGGTAAAATTGAAATCACATATTATTATTATTATTATTACAATTATTATATTATTGTTGCGTTTGTTAAAAAAAAAAAAAAAAAAAAAATATTATATTATATATAATATATTATATATATATTGCCCTCGGCAAAAATTAATTGAGGAACCCTGGCGTATGTTATAAAAACTATCATAATAATGTTTTTTGTTCGGGAGCTCTCTCTATTACTCAGGTTATATATTTGATGGAAAAAATATAGAAATGATCATTCTTTCTAAATGTGATGTATACTGTGACTAAATAAACAGAAACAGACTCGACTGAATAAGTAGGCTGTGTCTTCTTTCGTTTGTGAAATAATGGTTCATACTGCTTTATTTCTGTGTGACTAATTTTCAATCCTGATAAATTAATTCATTATGATCAATGTATCACTTATTATTGTAAAACATTAATTCTTTTGGATTTAAATCTTTAACAAAACATGCAAACAAACGTCTGCTTTTATCATGTTTGTTTTGTGTTCAAGCTAGTTCCAATGACTTTCTGATTATTTTTCTCATAACTTCTGATTTTGGGCATGGTACAGGTCTGAGACTATAAGCCCTGCCCGGCCCATTTAAAACACTGGCTTGCACTGGCCTGACAGTGGAAATGCGGCTTATGTGAGCATGGGCTACCACACCATTCATGTTTATGCAATGATGAACGGACAAAGTTTAGTAAACGCATGCCATTTTACTCTCTCATGCAGATAAAGTTGTCAAGGTTATAGTGCACAAAAAACCCTGGTGGACTGACCTGAATGAACTGAAATAAAAGCAGAATATAAACGGCACAGCGAGAGCACGCGTCACAAAAGAACATTTCTCCAAACTGCAGTACCCATAATGCATTTCACTCAGAACTAACTGTTACAGCCGTGGGGTGGAACGATACATGTATTCATACTGAACCGTCATGGTACGGACATCTTGGTTCAGTGCATGAGGCCTTACAATGAATACAGGCAATTCACCCACAATCCAGAAGGGTGCGCCCCGCAGCAATGCAACACTGTTTGATAACTGGCCGCCAGCAAAAGAATGCCATTAGCTGCGCACTTGAAAACAAAGCCCTTTAGACAGTGACCATGTGCTGACTCTGAATGTGTTGTGCACTCAACTGTTTGCAAAATGGAGATTTGTGCTTGTGTATCCTACCTCTCTCAATCGGCACAAATCCAAATATTCCATAAAATTTCCATATTTGCGATTTAATGTTCCAACGGTGACACAGAACCGGGTGCGCTGATGTTTGGTTCACTGTATTTTATATTGATAAATTACCAACTGCGATATCAAGTTAGCAATGTTGGAACTGATGTGTTTTGTGTGTGTGCGCCAGCACGATCACTTCAACTGTTTCTTTATACCAGCAGAATCAACTTTAACCCTTCCAGGGTCTGAGAGTGTTTTGGGGGCCTGGAGAAGTTTTGACATGCCCTGACATTTGTGCTTTTTTCAGTTGCTTATGAACAGGGGTGCACATAAGTGGTCCGCAGGTCTGCATTCTTGTGTGTATTATGAAATGCGCTGTGTAAATTAGTTCAGAGCGCCTGTTTGCGTACCGACATAATTGACAGCTGTTAATGCACAATTACCATTTTAGATCGACAAATTGTACTAAGATCTCTATTCAAGCTGAAAGCATAAATCTTATGATCTTTAGCTAAATGCTAAATGTTTAATCTAGGCTACCCGTTAAAGTTTTCAAAGCACAATGCAAAACTGTAACATTTCAACCACTGACGCTCTACAAAAATCAGCAGCGCTAAACCCGGAAGTGCATATAGTTACTTGCCTGTAACGCACCAAAATAAAAGGTTGCTGATTTTAAGTTTACTATAAAATAATTTTATTTTTATTTAATACTCCATTTTTATTTATAAATAAATAAATAAATAATTTTTTCGTAGTTATATTTGATGGGTCACAACATGTGCCGCTGTGTGGGGACCAAACCAAATCTCTAGGTTCTCATATGAGAACCAGGCTGAAAAAATTATGTGCACCCCTGCTTATAAACATTTAAATGGCTAAAGTCTAATAACACTGTAATCAGCACAAACTGGGCTATAATAATATGTGAGCAGCATATATGTACATGGTTGTGTTTTTGAGAAAGCAATGTTTATGCATGGTTAGTGAAAAACTAAAATGTTGAAGTCACTGAAATAAGGCCATAAAACACATACAGAAAATTTGTTCACAAGACTTTTTAGAACTGGATCTTTTAGCCTAGAGTTTTTGCTTTGAAAATCATCTTGTCTACTCGCTCACAGAAAACAATATATTGATTAAAATTTTCTAAGACACTTTTTGAGTAGATAGGGTCTATGCGAGAAGGCATCAACTATCATGCATAATGCTGTGATTCACACCTGAGAAGACAAAGGCCTGCATAATGAGCTGCATAATGAGCCTTTCAGTCAGGTATGTGACTAAGAGGGAAGAGTTACAAAAAAGAATGTGAGGACAAAATAAATGAATATATTTTTTGTTTGTCATTTAGAATATATTTAGGTATCACACAGAATAACTTGAGATTCATTTGCAAGTGCAGTTAAACGGTTTATTAGGAACCAATCAAAGCTGACTTTTTAGCATCAATACTCCATCATATGATTCTTCAGTAATCATTCTAATATTCTGATTTGCTGCTCAAAAAATATTTATTATTATTATTATTATTATTATTATTATTATTATTATTATTATTATTATGTCGAAAAGAGCAGCGAAGATTTTTGTTCCAGGATTTTTTTTTTTTTTTTTTTTTTGATGAATAGAAAGTTCAGAAGAACAGCATCGTTTGTAACATGACTTTGCTTGTAACTTTGATACTGACTCCAAGCTTTTGATTGGTATAGTGTATATTGTTACACTTGGAGTAAGACTGGAGTAATGATGCTGAAAATGTAGCTTTGATCACAGGAATAATTTAAAAAAATATATATTCAAATGGCGCATACACAATCCCCACACGAAGGGTTATACATTCTATTCCCCCAGACACAAATCCTTTTCAAGAATTGACTATATCCTGATTAGTGCCCCTTTGCTTCAGTATATATCCAATATTGTCATCTTGCCTATATTGATTTCAGATCACTCTCCCATTATCTGTAATATCACACCTGTTACAGCTCATGCTAAACCCCGTAGATGGCGCTTTAATGACTCTCTGCTGTATGATACTACATTTATGGATCAACTCAAATCTGGGCTTACAGAATTTTTGGAAATTAATATGGTTCATTGAACAAACTCTCAGGTGTTATGGGAAGTTACTAAATGCTATCTGCGAGGGAATTGCATTGCCTTTTCCTCAAAAGCCAAACGTCTTAAAAATAAGCGCTTTGATCATCTTGAACAAGAAATAAGGTCTTTGGAGCATCAGCAGAGCCAGTCTTTTTCAGAAGAGGCTGCTCAGAATTTGTCACTGTTGAAAAAAGAATACAATAGCCTGTCATTGTCCAAAGCCGAATTTATCATTCACAGAACTAAGCAAAATTATTACTTCCATTCAGACAGAACTAGTCATCTGCTTGCACTGAGGTTAAAGGAATCTGAGTCCAAAGCAAATATTGATATGCTACGAAGTAGTGATGGCAAAATAGTTACAGATCCTAGAGCTATCAATAACACCTTTAAAGCATTTTATTCTACACTGTATTCTTCAGAGGTGGTTCTTGACAGACATGCATGCAAACAATTTTTAGAGAACTTGAACCTGCCTAAACTACCAGAAGAGGACAAAAACCTTCTAGAAGAACCTCTAACGTTGGAGGAACTTCACAGTGCGGCCAAATCTCTTAAAAAAGGGAAATCCCCCGGTCCCGATGGAATTCCGCCGGAGCTCTATCTGGCTGTTTGGGATGTTGTTGGGCCCTTAATCTTGAATTCTATGAATTTTGCTATTAAACATGGTATGCTTCACAGGGACCAGAACATAGCACTTATCATTTTGTTACAAAAGAAAAATAAAGACCCATTGAACTGTTCTAGTTACCGTCCAATATCTTTAATTAACAGTGATGTAAAAATTCTGGCCAAAGCCTTGGTTTCCCGGATTGAGCCCCTCATGGATATTTTGATTCATTTTGACCAAACTGGATTTCTTAGAGGGCGGCTGGCTGCAGACAATATGTGACGCTTATTGCACATCATTGAACATTCTCACACTTATACTGACACTTACGCAGTTTTTTCTCTTGACGCTCTCAAAGCTTTTGACAGACTTGAGTGGGACTTTCTATGGACAGTACTGGATCATTTTGGTTTCGGTCCCAAATTTATATATGCCATTCAAACTCTTTATAGTAACCCAACAGCCTCTATTTCAACAGGCACTTATCAGTCTCTATCCTTTCCATTACAGAGGGGATGTCGTCAAGGCTGTCCCCTATCACCTCTTCTTTTTGCACTTTCATTGGAACCCTTAGCCCAAGCTCTCAGGCAAAGCCAAGTTATTGCACCTATTACTTTACTAGGTTCTCAGCATTATATATCATTGAATGCGGATGATATTATTCTATACCTTTCAGACTTGGAAAACTCTATACCTAATGTCTTAAAGTTATTCCATCACTTTAGCAGCATGTCTGGATACATGATAAATTGGGATAAATCCTCCTTAATGGCCCTTAACAATACCTCTCAACACATTTCCCTTCCTAACAATATTGTGTTTACTAAATCATTCACATACCTAGGAATCAAAATAATGAATTCTCTGTCAAGAATCATCCAAGTAAACTTTGGTGAACTTAGCCAGAAAATAAAACTTGATCTTCAAAGATGGACTAACCTTCAAATCTCAATGCAAGCTAGAATCAGTACAATCAAGATGAATATTCTACCACGCCTGAACTTCTTGTTCTTTATGATCCCATTCACACCACCTCCCAAATATTTTAAAGAGTTAAACTCTGCAGTATCTAGATTTGTCTGGAATGGCAGACAACCCAGAATACGTTTTTCTGTTTTGCAGCGCACAGAATTAGAAGGTGGTCTTGCCCTCCCTAATTTTCATATCTATTACTGGGCATTCCAGATTAGAGCTATAAGAACATGGACGGACAAAGACAGTAAAGTGCCATGGAGAAGTATAGAATCAGCTATTGTACATCCCCGTAGACTTCAAGATCTGCCCTTCACAGGTTTAGGACGTCGCAACTCTCACCATAAATTTGGTAATGTTATCTCATCCACTGTAGCTGCATGGTACAGTGCTGAAAAAGCAATAGGCCATTCAAAGAAACTCTCTCAGCAATCTCCTTTATGGAACAATGCTCACTTTTTATCTGATCAACAACCTTTTGTTTACCCTTTGTGGCAGTCTAAAGGGGTTTCTACTTTTTCCAATATTTTTGACGGGACTGGTTTGCGCACATTCCAGGATATCCAAGCAGAATACAGCCTACCTGGCTTTTCTTTTTTCTTGTACCTGAGGTTGTGTTCTGCCATGAAAGCTTATGGCGTGCCATGGAACTCTGTTTTGAGTGACCATCCAATGTTTAGCTGGATTGATCCTGCCAAAGATCCTAGAGGGGTGGTTTCAGTAATTTATAATTCTTTACTCCGTAGTGTTTATAAACCTTTAAAGATACTAGCAACGTGGGACTTGGAACTTTCTTGGTTAGGATTCCACCCTGACTGGGAAACAGTGTGGTCAAACCTTGGCCTTACTTCTAAAAACCTTAGTCATGTACTTATTCATTTTAAGACTATTCATCGTTTCTACTACACACGTTACAAGCGATACCGCATGAAACTTTTACCCAACCCATACTGCAGCTTCTGTAACACTGACGCCTCTGGTACATTTCTACATATGTTTTGGGACTGTCCAATGATTCAACCATTCTGCAAGTATGTGATTGTTATGTTACATGATCTTACAGGTCTTTATCTGGATCTGGACCCATGTCTACTATTATTGAATGATGATTCAAAGTACCAATTTTCTTTAGGTGACAAAAGAGTGTTGATGGCAAGGTTCACAGCTGCAAAAAAAAGCTATTTTACAGCAGTGGATAACCCCAGATACAAATCTGAAACAATTTTGGATCGTCTCTTTTCATTATATAGTTTGCCTTGAGTGTACAACTGCAAAGATCAATAAGGCAAAGACAACCACTGTGAACACCTGGATGAATATAGCCTCTGCCCTTAAAGAGCTTCTTTGAATATGCTACATTTAATGTGAGTTTGCTGCCAGTGTTTAAGTGTGTTGTGTTCTGTGTGCATGTGTGTTCTTTATTTTTATTTTACTTTATTTTAATGTTATTTATATTCTCATCTGTATGCTCTTTTTGTATGATGTGTTTATTGATGGAAAATAAAAAATCATAATCACAAAAAAAAAAATATTCAAATAGAAAGTAGTTACTTTAATTAGTACAAATATTTCACAACATTACAGCTTTAGCAAATGCAAGTTTATGTATTTTGGATCAAATAAATGCAGGCTTGGTGAGCAGAAGATAATTCTTTACAAAAATATTAAACATCTTACTGTTCAAAAGCTTTTGACTGGTACTTTGTCATGTTGAATTATATAAATGAACATTACATACCTGGCATTTCCAAAGTGTATATTGCTTATGTGCTCTGAAGGACCAAAATAAATAAATAAATAAATAAATAAAAATAAAAAAAACTTTTGACTAGACTTATGGGAGTGTGAACCTCGCTTGGTCTTAGCTGTGTTCCAGGTTCCTGAGAGGGCTGCTTATTTGCTTTGGCTCACTTTGCAACAGGTTCTTTTGCACTGTTATCCTCTCATCTGAAATAAAAAAAGTAAACATGCTGTTTACACAAATAAACTACATTATTAACATTATTGTGATGGTCACTGATACTAGTACTAATTTATAAAAAAGAACACAATTACCACATAGCACACATATACATAGCACACATATTATCAGCGATATTTAAAAATATTTACACCAGAGCAGATATTCATTAACAGAAGCTTAGTTACATTCATAAACAAAAGCATGCTTTGTATGTAGGCCTATACAATCCAAAAACTATAGTTATAAACATATATGGCTATATTCATGAACGTCTCGGTTACGTATGGTAACCCTCGTTCCCTGAAGGAGGGAACTGAGACGCCACGTTGGTGACCGACGAAAATGGGATATCACTTCGATAAACTAATCTACTTCGAGTGTAAACTAAACGAGCCAATGCACATTGGCATGCAATTATTGCATCCAGCTGCCACTGATCCCAGCGTGAGTATAATTAGGCAGCAGGTGCAATTCATACCAGGTTTTCGCTGAGGAGCCGAGCCAGAGACCCGGCAGCTCAGCGGCGGTACAGCAACCATGGTGATGGGACGTGGCATCTCCGTTTCCCTCCTTCAGGGAACGACGGTTACCAATACGTAACCGAGACGTTCCCTTTCAGTCGGTCACTGTCGACGCCACGTCGGTGACCGACGAAAATGGGATCCCTACCAAAGCGCCATGGATGCTGCCCCTTCCAGTGCCTCGTGCGAGCCGCCTGCGCCCCTATTAACCGTACCCACAGTGGGGCAGTGAGGTGGAACACAGGGACCCAACTTGGGCGGCTTGTGCGCGGACTGGAAAGGGGTGTGAGTGTGGGGTGCAAGGCTCACCTGGTTCCACAGGTTGGCAGAGGGTGCATGAGTAGGGCCTTCGTTGACGCTCTTGAACTGCCCGCTGCTGCCATCTGGCGAAGGAGGAGGATGAGTGAGGTCTGGTGCTTGGCCGTCCGCAACTCTCCGTGCCTTCCTGGGACCCAGAGATAGCACTCTTTCATTGAGATTTCCAGATTCTCCTTACGCTCTGGCCTTCCCTCAGGGGAGGGAGAGGTGCTACGCCCACCATCCCCCAGAAAGTGGCTACCCTCTCTCTCTGGGTCAACCCGTCTCGGCTCCCGTGCTCTTGCTGGGCCTTCCGCTACAAACCACCACCGAAGAGGGTTTGACGGGGGATAGATCAGGTTTGACGGGGGCCAGGATGGGTGGGGCGGCCTGCCTACGCCCAGCTCTATGGCGGCACTTGTTGGAGGCAAGTGATATGAATCCATCTTCAAGGAAGTGCAGGATTTCAGGTATGCCAGAATTCATTACCACAGATGTTAGGGCAACTGGTCTGAAGTCATTGAGGAAGCAGGTGATCTTTGAGGACTTTGGCACAGGAATAATGATTGGAGCATTTAAAGCATTGTCGGTGGGACTGTACATTGACTTAATGAGGTGTTCCACCACCAAAAATGCCTACAATGGTTGTGGATCTGAAGTATGATGTATAAAAAACAGGCAGCCCAGTTGACTGAGGCTGCACATGTTATTAACTTTCATGTGCTAAGCAAAGCAGGGCTGGATGTCCCCAGTCTATCCGGCCCTGCTGCAAGGTATGGTGGAGTGCTATGCTCCCGGATTGCGGTTGGCTTTCCTGATCTTAAGTCTCTTAATGTAGCTTTCATTCACAGATGTTAGGGCACTGGTCTGAAGTCCTCCTGGATGCAGAAGATGGGCATTTGGTGTTAAAGTGGGGTCGGGGGAAATGAATGGTGAGCTAGATTTTTCAAATCTTGCAGGGTGGTGTTTACCCAAAGTGGGGTAAAAGATAAAAGTTATTTAATATATCTGGGAGACTTGGATCACTGTTAAGGGAGGAAATGGAGCGTTTTTTGTAGTCTGTCATGTCCTTGAGATTTTTCCATATTGATCTTGAGCTGCTTGATGAAAATTGTTGTTCCAGTTTTGTTTCATAACTCTGCTTTGCTCTCCTTATAGCAGCTCGTAGTTTATATTTGGCAATTCTGTATTGACTCTTATCTCCACTTTTGTATGCACAGTTCTTTTCTTTGCGTAAGAGATGTAAGTCTTTGGAGAACCATGTTTTTTTATTACCATAGGATGTCACTGTCTTGGTGGGGATGCATATTTCCTCGCAGAACTTTACATATGATGTCACAGTATCAGTGAATTCGTCGAGGGAGTCACAAGCTGCACTGAATATGTCCCAATTTGTGCATTCGAAACACCCTTGAAGCGTTCCAATGGCATCTATGGACCAGGACCTGACCGATTTGTATGTTTTCTTAACGGATTTAAGCTTTTGTCTGTACTTCGGAATGAGGAGCTATGGTCAGACCTCCCCAGTGGAGCCCTCGGGAATACCTGGTAAGCATCTAAAACAGAGCTGTAGCAGTGATCCAGTGTTTTGCTATCTCTGCTATGGCAAGTGACTTGTTGCTTGTAGTTTGGGAGTTCAGATGAAAGGTTTGTGTGGTTAAAATCACCTAACACGATGACAGACGTATTAGCGTTGGAGTTTTTAACAGACGAGATGTGTTGGGAGAGATCGCTAATGGCTGTGTTAGCGTTAGCTTGTGGTGGAACGTAAACACCAATTAGTATAATTGAGGCAAATTCTCTCGGGAGGTAATATGGTCTACATTTCAAACTGATGAATTCAAGATCGGGAGAGCAGTGACAATGAAGGATTGTTGAATTGTTACACCAGCGCTGATTTACCATGAGAGAAATACCCCCTCCCTTGGATTTGAGGGATAGTTTGACTGACCTGTCGGCTCTGAAGATAGTGAAGCCAGGGGGGGTTACCGCCTCGCCAGAAACCGATTGATCCAGCCATGTCTCGGTAAAGCAGAAGGCCGAGCAGTCCCTGTAATTCCAGTCCATTTGTGTTAAAAGCAGAAGTTCATCCATTTTATTTTTAAGGGATCGCACATTTGATAGGATAAATGCCAGTAGTGGGGGCCGGTAGGGCCGTCTCCTGAACCTGGAGACCACTCCAGTTCTCCGTCTTTTTGTGCTAGATGTATTTCCCCATGGTTGCAATCCAGTGTTGTTTACATCCAGTATACCCTCTGGAATGTTGGCAAATAATTCCAAATTGTCAGATGTAATACTCCTGATATGTAATAACTCCTCACGACTATATGATGTGATGCACGATGTTTTCCTCACATATAACGCAGACAAAAGTGCAATACATAATAGCAGAGCAGGTACCGGGGCAAGCCTCCCGGCAGCCATTTTGCCATCTTTGTCGGCGTCCCTCATTTCAACCAGACTCAGCCAGAGATGGCGCTCCTGGACCACAAGCGTGGACATCGCACGACCCAGAGAATGCGCGGTGACCTTCGTCGCTTGGAGCACGAGGCCAGTGGTGGTTCTGAGTTCTTTCAGAACTTCTGGATCGTGACCACCCTCGTGCAGGTCCTTTAGTGCCTTGGCCTGGTGCACCTGCAATAACACCACAGCGTGTAAGGCAGAAGCAGCTTCCCCGCAAGCCATATAGGCACAGCCGGTTAGACCAGATGAATGCCTATAGGCCCGGGAAGGAAGCACCGGGTCTCCCCACCAGCAGGAGGCAGACTTAGGGCACAATTGCATCGCTACCGCCTGCTCCACTAGGGGAATCACCGAATACCCCTTCGATGCACCGCCATCGAGGGTGGTGAGGGAGGAGGAGCCCACCGGCCGGTTTCTGGCAGTAAAAGGTGCCATCCATGACCTGGTGAGCTCGTCATCCACTTCCGGGAAGAAAGGCACCGGGGTGGGGCACTGATCATCCTGTCATTCTGTCCCGGGAAAGCATAGCTCTCATCTCCGGATCCAATTCAGGCTTTGCCACCATCCTGGAGGGCGGCAGCGCAGCCGAATCTTCATCAGACAGCTTTCCCTCCAATGCTGAGATCGACATCTGGTTGGGGGGAGGCCCACTGGATACCGCTGGTACGCTCTTTGAAGAGGGCCCAGCACATTCCGTGGGTTACTCCACTGGATCGGAGATGCAAGAGGAGTGATGGTTCCCTGCGGGGTTTGCCACCACTGTAATCCTCAAACCACCCGTGCAACTGCTGGAAGTGGTTCTCGTCTGTCGGCCGCCAGAACGTGCTCCAGATCGTGGCAGCGGCAACGGGACTCCGCCCCCTTTTTTGAAGGTAGCAGAGCCTGGTTCACAGCTCCGAGATGGTCATCTTCCCACAGTGGGAACATGACTCATCCACAAAAGCTACCTCAGCGTGCTTTCCCAGACAAGTGAGGCAGCGATCGTGACCATCACCCGTTGCCAGGTAACGACCGCACCCAGAAACGGGTGAAACGGCATCCTTATAAGAACGATCCATCGTCTTTACAAAGATAGCTCTTTTAGAGAAATTTGCTCTTTAGGAAATGCTCTTTTAGTGCTGAGGCGTACTGGGGAATTGGCTGCTTGCAACACAACAGGGGGTAGTGCAACCTGAAGGATGCAAGTCAACTCGACGCTGGAACGACCACAGCTGAAGCGCCGTCTCACCAACACACGAAACACAACATCTCAAATGCATTAAACAGAACACATATATTTTCTGTTTGCAATGGTGGATCGACTTGATCCATGACTGACATTAAGGGCTGCTTAAGAATAAGCGTGCACAATTAGAGAGATTGTGTGAACTTAATTTGTCATTTACGGAACCGCTTTAGCCCCGATTGATTTGTTAGGTTATTTCAAGTCAGGTTTTTTTTCTTTTTTGGACTTAAGTCCCCGCTTTTCCTCAGGTCTCCGTAGTGTTGTGATGCATCACAATCAAGTAGCAGCAGTGATGAGAGAATGCACTTGATCACAGATTATCAGTAACTTTCTAAACAATAAAAGTATAGTAATAGTATAGTAATAAATAGTTTTTTTACCTATGCAAACATGTTGGAACAATGCATCTCAATTGTGATGAGTCTGAGTTCTGAGAGCCGTGGGAACGGAGCGAGGCCGGTGGAGTTATTGATAATGAGCGACACCTGCCCCACTCACCGGTCTCGAGTCCCACGGAGGAGCTCCGGAAGGATAAAAGGAGGAGCGACAACAGTGAAAGACGAGAGAGGACCGGCCCTGGACTTTATTTTGTGTTTTGGCTCTGTTTGTGCATGGCAGTCGTCCGCGAGGGGCTGTCGCGCTATTTTGTGTTTATTTTATTATTAAAGTTTTTATTTAAATGTTTGCCGGTTCCTGCCTCCTTCTTCCTGATTTACAAACATTGTTACATTGGTGCCGAAACCCGGGAGGAAGTAGGGACACGCTGTCAGAGAGCCCTCGCTGCTGAGGGGGTCGCGGTGCTGAGGAGATCGGGCAGCAGGAAGGAGCAGAGACCGCCGGTGGCTGCCCGAGGCAGTGGTGCTGGAACGATGGAAGACGAGGTGGGACGGAGAGCTCGCTGCTGCACTCCTTGGTCAAGGAGGGGTGGCTGCCGTCCGAGAGGGGGCGGAGGAGTCACCACCCTTCGTCAGGAGGCCGTAGCCTACTGCCATGATTGGGTAGGAGCAGGGAACAGGGGAAGAGCTAATGGCTGCCCTTGACAGGAGGAGCCATCGCCATCCGCCAGGAGGCGGAGGAGCATCGGGCCATACGCCAAAGATGTCTCGGGAGTTTGTGTTTTGGTTCTGTTTGTGCACGGCAGTCGTCCACTAGGGGCTGTCATGCTACTTTGTGTTTATTTTATTATTAAAGTTTTTGTTTAAATGTTCGCCGGTTCCCGCCTCCTTCTTCCTGACTTAAAAACGTTGTTACATTGATATAAATTCCAACTTGTATCCAATGCACAATTTTTAAACCGATGTAATTGCATTGTTAACTTTATATGCCAATGCACTGAGCAAATTGGGGAATCTTCCCATCCCTAATATGCTTGTTTGGTCTTTTCGATGTGCAAAGTTATTTTATTAAAGTTAAATTGTAATCTGACTCCTTTTATTACCTAATCTGACTTCATTTTATTATAACCTCGGTCACTCCTGCCTCCCTCAGAAGGTGTGTGGTTGACAGCCCCACGTAACCTCGGCATCCAACCTCCACTGGATAGATAGTGGTCTTCCAGCCAGCCTCCCGGCACTTAGCAGCCAGCTCTGAGTACTTGGCCTTCTTACGTTCGTAGGCGGCCTCCATCCCCGCCTCTGCTGGTATTGTGAGCTCAATGACCAACACAGATTTTGCCTTGGAGGACCACACCACTATATCAGGGCGGAGAGATGTAGCAGTGATCTCGACCGGGAAACAGAGATGCCTGTCAAGGTCGACTCTCATATTCCACTCCTGGTCAGGGGAAAATGGCCTAGGTGTTTCTCTTGGTCTGATGTTTCTTCTCTCCCCGTCTTCATTGACAAAGCTGATGTGGTTGGGGTTCTCTACTGGTGGTACTCCTTTGCCCCTCTGCTCGTCCCTCTAGCACCTTGGCTAGCTTTCTCAGGACCTGGTCATGGCACCATCTGTAGTATCCCTGGGAGAGCGTGATCTTACAGCCTGACAAGATGTGCTGTAGGCTTGCGTTAGGGGTATTGCAGAGTGTGCAGCCTTCCTCACTCCCGAACCACTGGTGAAGCTTCCGAGGACAGGGAAGCGTGTCATAGGTTGAGCGGATGAGAAAGCTGAGCCTTGCCTGCAGGATCTTCCACAGGTCTGACCAGGTGATGTTTCGGTTGACAACTCCCTCCCAGGTTGTCCAGCTTCCCTGCGACACGGCCTTGATCCTGTAGCATTCCTCCTCCATTCTTGTCACCTCCACCACCACCATCTTCTTCCTCTCTTTGTGGTTGGCCTTGGACCAGAACAGTGGCGCTTCTCCCCACCCTAGCCCTGCTCTTCCTTTCTGGATTCTGCTGACAATCTCTTGATGTTGCAAATGACTGACGGCTTGGTCAACCTCAGTTTGGGCATTCCACTTCCAGCCTGTCCGAACCTTGGGGTTTGCGTTCCTTACAGCCTGGTCAGCGGACTCTCTCAACTCGAGAACAAGCCTGGTATTTTCAAGCTTGTAGCCCAATCTGATGGACTGAAACGGTGGATGAGGGGATCTCACTCATTTTCAGTGACCACATCACCCTCCTATAGAGCGTAAATTGGTAGCACCAGACCTTGTACTTCCCTGGGAGTTGGCTTTGATCAATCTTTGCCAGGCCTTCTGATTGCTGTTTTATCATGGTTCTCCCCATCTGTTTGTCTGTAAGCTCTACCATGTACTGCCTCCCCAGGCTTTTAATGGGTTGCTCGGAGAGGAGAGGGATTTTCTCTACCCCCACACCAAAAAAGGTGCTGTCGTTTCTGACTCCTCTTCTAAGAGACAGGCTCCATGATTTTGATGGCTTGATCTTCATTCGTGCCCACGACAGACAATCAGCATGTCCATCCTTTTCAGAAGTCTTGATGTGCATGCTGCTGTCTGAAGGAGGCTGGTGACATCATCCATGTACGTCCTCAGTGGGGGTAATCTCTGCCCAGATGGTAGCTTAATCCCTCCAACCATCTGTCTTGCTCCGACAAGGATTACCTCAAAGCCTGATACGAACAGGATGGGAGAGATGGCACAACCCATTGAAATTTCTACTTCTAACTGTTGCCCCCCGGTGGTGAAATGTTGGAGGGCAAAGCACATCTGCAGGTCATTGAAGTAGGATGCCACCATGTTCTTTATGCAGGAGGGCATATGGAAGAAATCCATGGCATAGTTTATCAGCTGGTGTGGGACTGAACCATATGCATTAGCAAGGTCGAGCCAGACGACGTGAAGGTCTGTCTTTTCCCGCTTGGCCTTCTGGATCTGGTCCCAGATTATTGTAGCGTGCTCTACGCACCCTGAGAAGCTTGGGACTCCCACCTTCTGGCAGTTGGTGTCGATGTAGCCATTCTCAAGCAGGTAGGTGGTCATCCTTCTGGCCATCACTGAGAAGAAGATTTATCCTTCTACGTTCAGCAGAGCGAAGTGTTTTTATCTAGCCCCCTATAGTTTTTCTAACCACATAGCAACTTGAATGAAGCTGAGACAATAACTAGAGGTTATGCTTAGTACTATGAAATATGCCCAAACCATGCTAGTACTCTAATAGTATTTTGTCCAGCTCACCATAGTTAATGCAACTGCATAACCACTTTTCGTGTATCGCCCCTCAGCCGAATTACCTATTGTTTTTTGACAAACACCAAGGTTGTGTGGTAATTTAATTGCCATCCGAATCGACATCTCTGAGTTTACGAGAAGAAATCGATTCAAAATTCAGTGTTTAAACCCTTTTTGAGCACTCCCGAACACCATAAGATAACATTGTATTTCAGTGTAATTTGCATTTATTTCTGAAAAGCTGGAAAGTATTTAAAAGAATAATACTTCATAACTGCTCCACCACAGTGGCTGGGAGCAGAAAGAGCAAGCAAACATTTGAAAAGGGTCTTTATTATGGCAGCAGCAGGTATGCAATACAGTTTTAAAATGTGTATTAAAAACAGATATATATCGCATATAATTATATACAACTATAGTGTGTCTATTTTCCTATTTTTAAACAGGAGATTTAATAAATATTAGGATTTATTTATTAATAAATAATTATAATAATATAATAAATAGGATTGTAGCCTAGCCTATATTATAAAATGTATATATTATAAAATATGATTGTAATAAAATGAATACATTTTACATAAGAATTTTAAAATACATTTTGCACAATAACAAGAAAAAATTTGAAAATAAAATGATTTTTATTTAAAGCAGGCAATTATGTGACTTGTCACGTGAGCAGCTCGTTCCCCGGGTTTGTAGGATCACAGAACTCGCTGCTCCACTGTGAATAAATCGTCACCCGAATCCATGAGTTTTATCACTGAGGCGATATGTACATTTATTTTTACAGACATCCATATGAGAAACAATTACAGTTCGAATCTGGCTTAAGATACATACCTGAGTTTTAAAGAAATACATAGTATGAAGTGTGTGGAAACATTTCATACTATGGGCTCATTCTGGCTTCAAAATCACACTGACCTTCTTGCAGTTTTCACTTAAAAGGTTAGTTCACCCAAAAATGAAAATTAGGCCATTAATTTCTCACCCTCAAGTCATCCTAGGTGTATTTGACTTTCTTTCTCTAGACGAATCTAGTCGGAGTTAAATTAAAATAGTCTTTTAACTTTCAAGCTGTTTAATGCCATTCAGCGGATGTTGCAGTGCATCAGTCCGAAATAAGTTAACTGAAAAGCACCCATCCATAAAAAAAGTGTCTCACACGGGTCTGGGGGGTGAACAAAGGTCTCCTGTAGCGAATTGATGCGGTTTTGTTAGAAAAACATGCATATTGAAACTGTAATAATCAATTTAATCTAGCTTTCGCTCACTGTTGTACACGGAAGCAGCTCCGGGCGGATGACGTATGAGGTCAGCATTGCGCATGCGCTGGTGAGTCTCGTGAAAATCAATGTTTCCTTTAGCAAAGGAAAACCAGTCTCCTCTTGGCTTATTTCAAAATCCTCCGACATTCTTCTTTACAAATCCTCTTTTTGGACTTCTAATTAGTGACTGTTGTTTTGTTTTGATCTCTCCCCTGCGCTTCTGCGTTTCGTCACTTCTGAGTGGTGCATGCGCAAAGCCGACCTCATGCGTCATCTGCCATCAAAATATCTCAAAACTCTTAGGATTTGTAAGAGTTTGTAATGGCACCTACCATCAATTACTCAATAAGTACCTTGGTCCATGTTTATATCCCCCCAATTTGAGTACCACATAACTTATTCTGTACATTAACTAATAGGTACATACACCAGTATTTACATAGTAAGTATATGGAAATAGGACTGTAAAATAAAGTGCACCATTTTACATTAATATTACACAGGAATTACCAGTTCTTCAAACTTTGGAAGCATGGTTGTGGAGAGCAATTTAGCATTAACAATCCTACACAAGCAATTTAAAAACAGTCCTCTCTTTATTAGGTAAGGTTAGGACTTACCCAGCTACTGTATATACCAAGTACAGTATGCGTCTTGTGTGTTACCACATAATACCACATTTTTTTCTGTAGGTGCTACACATTAACCATGTACATATCATTAGCATGTACAGTAATTTGTCATAAGTTACCATATATTGGGACTGGCAGAGATCCGATGGACAGGTGTGGGAGAGCTGAATGGAGAAGAAGTGATTTGGTCAGGAGAAGAGAAAAATCTTAAGCAAGCGAGCAAAGATGCACTTCTCGGTTATAACCCTGTAAACATACGTATCATTGCGACACCTCTTAATATTGCAGTGATCCAGGTTTATGCACCAACTTCAGACAGTACCGAGGATGAGGTGGAAATGTTCTACAGGCAGCTGGAGCACATCATCGAGGAGTTGCCAAAGAAGGATGTGAATACTTTGATCGGCGACTGAAATGCAATGGTTGGAGCGGATAATGTGGACTGGTAACAGTTGATAGGGTGTTCCAGCTATGGACAGCACAATGATAGAGGGGAACGGCTACTGGAATTTGCATCTAAGAATGATCTACTGATCACCAACACCAGATTCCAGCAGAAGGATAGCAGGAAGTGGACGTGGATGGCACCCAATGGCAAGTACACCAACATGATCGACTTGGTGCTGGTAGACAGGAGATGGAAAACTGCAGTGGTTTGTAGAACATTCCAAGTTGCAGACATCTCCTCAGACCACAGTTTGGTGATGTGCAAACTGTACATTGATAGGGGTAACAGTGACACCGTCATAACTGAACTAGATCAAATCTCACCACCAGAGTTTTTGCCTCTGTAGTGGACATTATATTTTAGCGAATTTCTCTGAGACTGTACATGCCACATTTTTCAGCCTGGATGTCCTGTACATAGCACATTCAGGGCTTTCCAGAAATACCAAATGATTGGATGTTTAACCATGAACACTCCCTCTCCTTGGTTTTTACCTGTACCTGACTGTACATCCTTATAGAAATATGATAATATTTTTTAATTATAATTTAAATCTGATTAACTTTAAAATTGTTTGTCATAAATCAACATATCAGGAAAATGTTTATGGGGCTTCAAATCAAAATATGACTTCCTGTTATGAAACAGGACATCATTTTACACATGTTGACTGTAGAGGACACCAGGACTAAAAGCATGTTTACTGTATTATGCATTTTGGGAGACAAAATAATTGCATAGGAAAACAAATTATATAGCAGTATTCTTATGAAATATTAGATATTATTATGAAAATCTGGCCAATTACTACTCCCATTATTACACTTCTTTTTTCAACATGCTGTTCCAACAAGCACTTTAATGTGCAAATTAGATACAGTGTATAGATAACGTTGTGCTTAATGGAAAACCCAGTTTATGGACTTTTTGAACACATATTGTATAAAGCAAAATGGTATATCAAATCATTTTGTTATATATTTTATAACATAGTTGAGAACCATCCTTAAAGTTTGGTATAAACAAAATCCCGAAACCTAAAAATTGATTGATTGATGTCATTTTATTTTTAGAAAAACTCAGTTCTGGTTTTCTCTACATAGGACATAGCATAACACGTGAATAAAATATAATTTTTCAAAAATGTTATTTTACCTTTTTTTTCTCTCTTAAGATCTAAACAATGTAATGACATCAAAAATACAAAATAGACGCTTTTTATTTCTGGTTCTCAGGAGGATAGGGGTCAAATTTTAACTATAATTAAATATAAAAGTAAATAAATAAATAAATTGTATTATTTACAAATTACAATTGTAGCTCTAGACAGTTACCTATGGCTATGACTTTATTAATACAGTTGTCTAATTGATTTTATAGTCTCAAGCATTCAGAAATTATACAAAAGAAAATTAAATGTTTTTAAGTTTTACTATGATAAAACCATGGATAATTTTTTTATTTTTGTTTTTGTTGTGATGTTGTTTTTTTTTTTGTTTTATAGATTATGTGTAATGTGTATTTTGTAATAAGGTGGCCAAAAATGTTAAGTGAATATTTGAATTAAATGTTTGGCCAACAAGGATTTGATTGTCCTGTAAGTGTAACAGCAGCAATAACGAGGCTTTTGGCTCCCTTTGCAGGCATTTGTAATAACATGTAATGTACATAAATTGTTTATTTTTTATTAGCCTACATTATGTATTTTAACAGCCTTATTAACCAATCATTATTGTCTCATTGTTTTTATATAATGCATTTTAAGTCATTTTAAAGGGTATTGTTGGCTTAGGTCTGTTTTTATAACCACACACACACACACACACACACACACACACACAAAAAAAAAAATATCTTAATACTTCTTTGTAAATTATTATTTGAAGTGGTTGTTGCAGGCAAAGATAAAAGAATGTAAGTTTTTTGTTATTCGTGTAAAAACCCTGACTGACTTAAGAAACATGGAAACTCAGAGAGAATATTAGATGTGTTGGTGATGGTGAAATTACGACATTAAACACATTAACATCAACAGCACAAAAACGTTTCACAGGATTATGAATGTGCCTGGAAGTTATGCACGGGCTTCGTTTTCATCTTTTCTTTCTTTCTTTCCTTCTTTTTTTTTCTCTGCGGCGGATTGCTGATTTCTTTTCACTGGCATAGATGTCCATCCATCAGTTATGATCATTTGCATTCAGCAGCAAACATAAGGCGCAAGTGGTCGCGAGCGCGAATGGGGGAATGGCTCGTCAAGTGTTTTTGTTTATTTTTGAGCAGCTGGGATGGTGCCCCCGCTGGGAGTTGGTGCCCTACTGCAGACTGCATACTCTGCGTATAGGGAGCGTCGGTACTGCTCACCACCACCCAAAGAAGATGAAATGCATTACATTCTAAATGAGGAAGAAGCAGAAGCGGTGAAAAGGTTAAAGAAAGGTAAGAGCCCAGGAATCGACAACATAAATGGAGAAATGATACAAGCTGGAGGAGAATTACAGAAGAGATACACAGAATCTGCAATCAGATATGGCAGGACGAGAGAATATAAGAGGAATGAGCAAAATCAGTCATCGTCACAATACCAAAGAAAGGAGACTTGGCAGAATGCAGCAACTACAGGACAATTGCTCTGTTAAGTCACATGGGTAAGGTACTGATGATGGTGTAACTGGAGAGATTGAAAGTGCAGATGGAACCACATGTGTCAGAGGAGCAGGCTGGATTCAGGAAAGACAGATGCACAACACATCAAATCCTGATTCTAAGGCTTATGGCAGAGAATGCGAAACATAAAGGATGACACATCATCAACTGTTTCATTGATTTCCATTCGACTCCATCAAACAGGACGTTAACACTCAAGTCATATGGAGTTGAAGTAAGATTGACCAAGATACTGCAGAACATCTGTGAAATGATCATCAATGACAATGGTATTAGGTCAAGAGGACATAGAAGAGGAACTAGAGATCAGGGGCAGAAGTATTTTCACAGAGTTTGTGTACCTGGGTAGTCTACTGACCCGGGACAACGATTGCAACAAGGAGATAAATAGGAGAATAGTGAGGGCAACTTGAGCAATGGCAGGGTTCAAGACAATATGGAACAGCAACCATATCAGGACAGTGAACAAAATCAGCATTATCAGGACATGTGTGATGAGTGTGTTGCTGTATGCTTGTTAGACATGGACATTGAGGAAGAAACACATTCACTGTCATCAGAAATTCACAAATTTGGAGGTGCAAAGTCAAGTTGGAAACACAAGGAATACTGTACAAATAATCATGGAGAGGAAGCTCAGCCTGTTTGGACATCTCTGCAGGATGGAGGACAAGCGACTGGTGAAGTGTGTGGTGTTTGGGATCATGGAAGGATGGACACGGAGAGGAAGACCGAGTAGGGAGTGGTTAGATGACATCAAAGAATAGTGTCAGATGGACATCCACTCATCACAGCAGGATGGCACAGGACCGTGCACAGTGGAAATGGACAGTCAGACAGACATTGGACACCAACGTGTGAACCCATGGAATGGTGGATGGATGGATGAAAAAGTACTTTAAAATTAATCTGGGGCTGTAGTCATTTGGTGATAATGCTGGGTAAACCTGGGTATCATCTGCATAGCTGTGATAGGCAGTTTGGTTCTTTCTCATTATTTGACTTAGTGGGAGCATATACAGGCTAAACAAAAGCAGTGCACGAACTGAGCCTTGTGGGACTCAGCATGTCATTTCCACTTAGACTTATGCTCTCCTATAATCACATACTAACCTCTCCCTTCTACGTATGTAAGTACACACACACACACACACACACACACGTGTGTGTTTGCTGTATACATGAATTATCCTGAATTATTGATCTTGCTGTATACATGAATTATCCTGAATTATTGATCCTGCCTTTAATTTACATCTGGAAGAGGATTTCATTGCATTTTATCTACACTACATCTTTGCTGCGCTTGCATTATAGGAAAAAAGGGTGTAACAGTTGGTTGATATGGGAAGAAGGAGGCGGGAACTGGCGAACATTTAAAGACTTTTAATAATAAAATAAACAAACAATAAAATGAAATTAAGCGGCAACCCCTCGCAGATGACTGCTGCACACAAAACACAAAATAAAGTCCAGGCCTGGTCTTCTTTTGTCTTCCACAGTCGTCACACCTCCTTTTATCCCTCCGAAGCTCCTCAGTGGGACTCAAGACCAGTGAGTGGCGCAGGTGTCGCTCATTGGGCCTCATCCATGAAACATTCGTAAAAATAGGAGTAAATTTTCACAAACGATTCGTAAATGTCCGATTTGAGTTAAACATGCATATTAAGGAATTCCAATCACTTGTAAATAGGGCACTCATGCACGCTCATTCACAATTAGCATAATCCCCAGCTATGAATTACAGCTATGCAAATTGCGTGTCCAGGAACACAGTGAAATATTCTGGACTCCTTTCTCAGGTTTGGCTCCAGCATATTGCATAAATGCAAAAAAGACTAATAGGCAATATGCCTAACATTAAATATCCAATAACATGTGTCCACCAAAGTGTTTTAGCCAGCTGAAAAAATGTCAGGTGCTCTTCTTAAAACAGCCAGCTGGTGGTTGCTATAATGTGGAATATCCACAGCAGTAACATATTACTAGTATCTCATTTTGAAGAATATTACTGAATATAAAAATGCAGTAACCGGCAATATTATCTTCTCTATTGTTGTTCAGTTGTTGTAAGTAGGATGATTTGTTGATGTAGTAGCCTAGGTTATTTGTCCCGCCCCTCCTCCATTGATTCGACGGACTGGATAAAAAGTGACAGTGACAAGTGCTACGTTTTACCCAAAGCTAAACGGTTTAATAACTCTCAGCTTAAAAAAAAAAAAAAAGAAAAAACTGACCAAACGAACCTGTAAAATATTATGATGGCAGTGCATCAAAATTCAGTGTCATCAGTTAGCCAAAAGAACATAATGTTTTACGCACCATTTACAAATGGTAGGGAGCAGGTGTACATTTCTTTCATACCAGCTAACATTTTGAAAATATGAACACCTTCATGAATCCAAAAATTTTAGTCAGAACAGCTTTATGAAGGATTTACAAAAAAATGTATTCTGCTCGTGTTTCATGAATGAGGCCCATTATCATTTAACTCCATCGACCTCGTTCCGTTCCCATGGCTCTTGCACCCACCCCACTTGTCACACAGGGTAATTCTGATTTCATTTGAAATTCATCTGCACCTTCTGCCTCTCCTTCCACTCCTTATTCCCTTGTTGTCCACTTCCTCTCTGTCCATGTCTTCTAACAGTTCCTCCTCATGCTCTTTCCTCTACACCAGTGCCCTCCTCTGTACTCATCTCTTCTCCCTTTCCTTCTCCTCTCCTCTTTTCTCACATCTTCCTTTCTGCTTGTCTCTTTCTACCTGTTTCACCTGTTTCGTCTTCTCTCATTACACCCCTTTCTCCATCCACTCCACCTCCTTATAGACTTACACCTCTTTCTTTACCCCCCATTTTTATTTTATTTTTATTTTTGTATTATTATTATTATTTTGCATATTCGTTCTTGCTTTTTGTATACTTTCACTTTTATTATTACTCTAAAACAGTTGTGATAAATGTGCAAACAATTAGGAAAACTGCATTTCCTGTGTTATGTGTATACTTAACCGGGCAATTATTACAGTTTTTCTGAATTGCTAAAACATGTTTCTTAAAACCATCACTCATTTTAAACAATTTTGCAATTCTGTAAAGAAATTATAGTAATTGCAACTGAGTAAGGTGAATATATTGTATAGGCCTACTCTATGTACTGCAAGAATGGTATTGTGCTGAATATTGAATAGTACTGAACGTTTTGTAAATATTCAGCACTTGGATACTGCAAAAATACTGCAGTCCAACTCCAAAGGCCAAAAAGGTCAATTAAAAATCTAAATGAATAGCATGTTAAAGTACACTCAAATACTGTAAGTTGTGGAACTGTGAAATCAGGGTCAATGAGAGATTCATTCTGTCTCAGCATCATATCTTTCTGCTTGAGTCCGTCATGAGTACTTTGTCCATATCACAGGTAATGTTGTCATTTTTGCTAGACAAATAGAGAGAGAGAGAAAAAAAAAAAACTCTGGTCTGACAGATCCAGCCATGATACTACTCTTTACAGTAAACCTTACTTTTTATCTCCTCGTCCTCTTCCTCCTCATCCTCCACTTCTTGCATGTACTCTTCCTCCTCTCCTTCTCAGAGTGTTTAAGTGAATCAGAATGTGTTTAGAGTTTTGCAAAAAGAGTGCATGAGATTTGCAAATAGCGCTTAACTGCCTAAACATGTTTAAAGTTTAGCAGAAAGAGCCTAACTGCCTGAACATGTTTAGGTTTAGCAGAAAGAGTGCTTTATTCGACATATTGGTTTAAGCTAGTGAGAATTTGTTTCGGAGATTTAGTTTTTTAGCAATTTAGTTTGAATTATTGGTTTAAGATGTTGATTTTTTGTTTTGGAGATTTAGTTTTTTGTGTTTGTCGTGGTTGGGCAAATAGTACATAAATGTTTGTGATTTGTGTAAAACCTTTTTTTCAGATATTTTAAAGTATTGGTTGGTCGTATTAACTATTGTGAAAACATTTGATAGTTTTGTGCACTTTGAGAAAATTATTTGCATGATTTGTAATTTGTAAGTAATGAATGAAAATGTACAATCTGTTTAGGGCAATTACCAAGTGTTCAGCTCACTGTGTTAACTGTTTTGAGAACAGTGACCTGAGTTTGGAAAAATGTGTCAGATCAATTGAGAAAAACTAATAAACGTTCTATAGTTACTGAAACTTCTATAGTTTACTAATGCCTTTGTTGGATGTTTTTATATATACATTTCTTTATTGCTTTAAAAGGGCTATATGTAGAATTAATAAACTCTTGCCAGTTACTTTATCGAATTTTGCTCCCCTATTGGAAATAAACGGTTGCATATTGCTAAGAAACAGTCCACAGCAGTGTTTTGTTTCTGAATGAATAAGCTTTTTAAAATGAATTTGTTAAGTACATGATTTAATAACTCACTCATAGTCACTTATCTTCCTAAATAAATCAGTGTTTTGAATGAATTGGTCAAATAAATTCAGTGACTCAGTTATTTGTCACCACATACTGTGTATTGATGTAACTTGCAGAAAGAGTTATTGAAAAAGCCCCACCACTAATACATAGACTGGCAGTCTGTCTGGAACAAATATACACAAGAGAATATGTGACAAACAGAGAATAGTCTAAGTGCTGTTGCATTGGATATCAGGACACTTGTAACATGGCTTTACAAATCAGATTCCAGAAACAGATCTGTTTTAGTTAATATGGCTTTCATCTACTCATTTAAATGCGGTGAGTAGTCCCTGTATTTTTCAATATTTATAATATAGGTTGGAGATTTATATAAAAAGTGAAGAAATGGAGTGAAAAATAGGGCAGCAGTCATTGCTCTCTAATAAGAACCATTTTAATAGGCCCTTCTCAGTGTGTCCCCTGTAATTTTACTGCTTTACGCTAACACTGCATCAGCTTTCACCAGGTTTGATGAAAATTATAATTATAGCAATTGTGTTCTCTCACAGGGTAAACAAGGCTGGTAATGTATTTTGTGACACCTAGGGTCCCTGCTGGAATAGTCACAGTATTGAGTCACACCATGCCAGGAGCACTCGAAAGAACATGTGAAAATTGTACTTAGCACTTTCAAATTATCAGACAGCATTTCATCAAAGCCATGCTGTCAGTAAATGTTATCACAGAAAGGAAAATTGTCATGGAGGTGTGTTTAAGATTGAGGTGATGCAATTGTTGTCACTGAAGAAAATGGGAAAATGGAGTCATGTATCAGTATGTTATTTACACTTTTTTCGAAACAGACTTTTTTATGAGGGAAACAAGCTCTCATTTGAGAACTGAGCCAAAGTGATTGAGAAAAACTGTAGATGTTTTAGGTGAGTTACTACATTTTGCAGAATAGAGTTAGAGAATAGGAAGAGTTTTGATGTTTCCGCAAACAGTTGTAACAATTGCACTTACAGTTGAGAGAATATTAAGTTCAGATGTCTGTTCACTTAATGTCTTGTTCACATCAGATTTGAATTTCTTATTGATTTAAGCAAATTGCGTGCGTTTTGGCACATGTGCAAATCAGTAAGTGCAATTGTCTAAAATTTGCACAATTGCTAAATGCACACGGCGTGTTGATTAAAACCGCTCAATTATTCCCATTGAAATGATAAAACTCTTCACAACTTCTAAACGCAAAATGATCCATTCAATTTTCAAAATCTATCAGATAAGCGTGTAAATTCCATAAATATCAGAAATGGAATGGTTGTAATGTCTGTTAAACTGGCAAATGGCTTGCCATTATAGTTGCAAATGGGTGGAAATTTTCCTGTATGTATGTATATATATTATTTTTTTGGACACTTGGGAAAAATTTAATAAGTTTTCAGAAATTTACTGGAAAACTTTTGCCCCTTCGCAATCCTACTTGCCGTTGTAATAAAATTGGGGTCACAATCTTGACAATCAATCTTTGGAAGACTGGTGTTACACTTACACTGTCGGAAGGACGAGAGAAACGTGGAGTACAATCAGCAATCTTTTAATCATCAAAACACAGGGGTAATCCAATACAGGAACGAGATGCAGACAGATGTAAAGAATGTGGTAAGGGGGGCATGGTTCAGTGAGGTCTGCAGCGGGAGAGAGAGTTGGTAGACGAGCAGTGAGTAAGTGGGTCAAATGTAAATGACAAACACCCATGTCTTGTTCCAGTAATTGCTCCAGTAAATGGAGAGACCATATAAAGAGGCCCGGGAATGAGCTGTCAGAGAGAGAGAGATCGACTGCTGACTGGTGTGGAGACTGTGCCTGCTCTGGAGAGCCCTGTGATTTTTCATATGCAAGTGAGCTATATTGAGCGCTGTTACTGCAATGTTTTGCTTATTTATTGAAGCTAAATAAAAATCACCAGCAACAGTCAATCCGACCTCGTCCTCTTCCTTCTCAAGTCATTGACTTTGTTACAACGATATAGACCCGACAGGGCAGAAATGCAAAGACAGGAACTTAAATGCTAGGGATAATTGGAGAAACACAGTTGGATCACATAATACAATCAGACTGAGTGAGGACAGAAACATGACCAAATAAGGGCAAACAGGAACAGAAAACCCAAACAGCAACATAGTGTTGACCCAGATCCTGCCCACATCTGGCCCACGTGAAATCCATGCGGGCCAGATGTGGGCCGGATCTGAGCCGAAACTGCTTGCTGTCTGGGAAAGGGGCAAAATACGATACAGGCAATCCAGAATCCTGAAAACTAGACACCAATCTAAGTTTAGAAGCATATATTCAGAGAGAGAGAGAGAACTATATTCAGTATAAGTAAAACTTCTGTTTTACTTCCTCAATACTCACCCACTCAAAAACATCCTTTCATCCTAACATCAATTTTTTTCCCACCCTGTCTTCAGCCGTTTACAGCAATACAGCCCTTATGTGTCTAATAATTCTCAATGGCTATTAAGAAAGTTTTAGAAGATTTAAGAGGTTTTTATTGTATTTGTGATACTCTTATTTTAATTGTTGCCATGAAAATAGCGCAAAATGCTGACCTGGCATTAAATTAAAATATAACTATTCAATAGCTTATAATTCTCCCCTTCTCTATACCTCCCTATCTTACTCTTTCCCTACCTCCCTCTCTCACACTCTATCTATCTTAAACATGCTCAATTATCGCCCCCCTTCAACCTCAACCATCCCTCTCAAGCAAAACCCTCTTCAGTTATTCCTAAGCGCTATCAAACTCATTTATCTAGCAGGCCATGGAGCTCGGCTGGCTAAAGCTGATACCACCAATGCCTTCAAAGTCTTGCCTATACATCCAGATTTCTAGCAATCCTTCTGAGTCTTCTGGAAAGGCCCCTTTTACTTTGCTGTATGCCTCACCTTCAGCTGCAGAAGCAGACCTAGGAATTTTGACTTTCTCTCTGAAGCACTATGCCGGATTTTACAAACAACCACACATTCCCTTACATCCTTCACTCTATGGTTGACTTCCTAACATTACACCTCCATCGCACCACTGCGATAAGGGTTTCCACACTAATCAAGGTTTTCACCAAACTCAGCATTCCATTTTCAGAGCAGAAAACCTCAGGACCTCATAGCACCATCGAGTTTTAGGCATCATCCTTGACCCATTTAATCTCATTCATTTCAGGCATCTCCACCCTCTATAAAATCCACCAAATCTCACTGCTTCTTTCCAACTCTATTAACAGATAGATGTACAAGTGTCAACTACTTGCAGTTTTAGGCCACCTCAACTATGCCATGCGGATAATTTCTCAAGGGAAATCCTTCTTGTCCAACCTTCTGTCTAAAGCAGAAGCTATCTCATCTCTCCACAACAGTCACATTAGATGATGCATGCAAATGGAAATGCGCCTCCCATCCCAGAACAGTATCTTCTATCTCTATATATCTCTATAACAACTATATCTCGCATCTCAATGACTTCCAACTATATTGATGCAACAGCCTCAATAGGCTTCGATGGCTATTACAGTGGGCGATGGTTTTCCTGTGAACAACCTCCAGAGTTCAGTTCCCTCATTCCGCAGTCAAGTGCTTTCTCCACCAGATTTATGAAATATACCCCATTATCACAGCAACATCTTTTGGGGGCACGAATGGTCCAGAAAATCAATACCCATCTACTTGGACAATGCAGTGATAGTTAAAATTATAAACAAGGGAAATCGTGTTCTGCTGTTTTTATGCAATCATGTGCAGGCTCACCTAATATCCACCTGACCGCAATTCCTCCTCCGATCATCTCATATACCAGACAACTCATTCTCATAGCCAACTCATCGTCTCATTTCTCTTTTCAGAAATCCAGAGCCTTAGTCCAGAATCAACATTCATTCTACTCCAGCCTCTGCTGAACAAACATCTTACAAACGCTTCTCACCATTCCCTCTATTAGTTCATTTCCATCAACCGACATGCTGCCTTTGCAACATAATTTCTTACACTAATTCCTTAAAAGATCTGAAGTGCTCTTTCCAAGCCTACATATCAGGAATGAACTTCTTCTATAAACTAACCACAGGCAACAATTGCTCTGCTATCTCTTATTCTCACACATCCAAGCTCGTTAAAGGCTTATGAAACAAGAACCTATGCCTAATCACCAAATGCCTTCCACTAACTACTAACCTACTAGCCTATGCATAATCTCATACGATCATGCTACCAAATTCTGAGACTGATCAAACTTTAGACTTCTGTTCTTATTAGCATTCTTTGGCATCATACGATGCTCAGAACTCGCTCCAACTCCTCTACATTCAATCCTTCTATCCACTCCTTTATTTCGGAGATTACTATCCACTCCTCAGATACTCTTCACCCTTTAAAGAAGCAAACTGACCTTTTAGGAACATAATTTCCTATCTACATCTTCTGTCCATAATCCTTCTAGTTCTTTCAAATCTATTTCTGAATACGTCCACTCTCGAGCCAAGCACTTCCTACAGAGACACTCTTCCTTAAAGAAATCGGAAACCGGCCACAAGGTTCATAACATCAGCAACCAGATGTGGAATCTCCGATAAGACTATCAGAACCCTCGGCTGCTGGTCATCTTGACCATACCATGACTACATCTGCAACAATATCAAGTTATCCATCAAGCCCAAGCTTAACTCAGCTATTCCCAACTTAAGGGGTCCTAATCGTCTGGCCTAAATATACAAACGAGATGATATCCCCATCCTGAGTCTCCCTGGGCCATCAATTCAAGACGCCCAGATCAACCTGACCATCATCCTAACCCCTTTACGTTTTCATCCTCTTCCAACTCAACCCTAACTTTCTGAACAATAAACAATTAATTTACATATTTGGTTGTGGTGTGGTCTTTGCTCATGAAACCTTTATTAAAACAATAAGGTTTCACAATATTACAAACTCACAAAACAAAAACTAAAATAATAAACACTGCCAGAAATCATTTCAAAAAGCAAGAATTAAATCATCATCATCTACTGTACAAAGGACTTCATTTATCACCCAAATGTACAAAAAATATTCCACACATTTAATAATTTTATAATAGGCATGCTCTATTCCAGTGGTTCTCAAACCTGTCCTGGAGTATACCAAGCCCTGCACATATAGTATGTCTCTCTCATCTAGCACATCTGATTCAACTCATCAGCTCATTAGTGGAGGCTGCCAGACCTGAAGTGGGTGTGTCAGACAAGGGAGACATACAAAATGTGCGGTTCTGGGGGTACTTCATGGAGAGGTTTGAGAACCACTGCTCTATTGTAAGCCGAGCCGCCATCAAGCCTTTGAAAATCTTCAACACATCCGGAGAACCCTGTCCAGACAACTTACTTTTTCTTGATTTTCAAATAGCAAGTTTTGCTGTGAGAGAGAGAGTATGGTGCACCTTTTCTCAAAAAGTTTGATTGATGAGGGTCATAAAAAGACACCTGCTTGGACATCTGTTTGGACCCCGTTCCTGTACAGCCCCCACCCGTGTGTCCATCTTAAGGAATTTATGATCGGGGGAAAAGCATTTTGTGTGTGTGGGGGACGTTGAAAACTGTTCAAAAACTATGTGCTTTAAACTTTAAAATGTGAAATGTGGTATGATTATTAAAGTGTTTCTCAGTCACTTTGGTAAATTTCTCGAATCATCTTTGACATTTGCAAAACAGTAAGTGCATTTCTCAAAACAACTCGTACAAATAGCAAAACACCATGGATTACCTGCAAAAGCCAGTTCTCTTGCTCAAAATCCTTAGTTCATCTTTCAAAAATAAATATCTGTGTCAATGAACATGTCATTGTCATCAGAATGACAAGTCCTTGTGTCACTGTGTACGATAAGACAGTCAAATTACTTAGTCATGTTGTCAATATAACAGTGTAATCTGGAGGGATGTTCTGATGTAAACTATGGCAACATTTTGGATGACAGTTACTGTATTGAACAGTATGCCATATGCTTATGTATGCCATATATCCATTTCAAAAGTACAAATTTACACATTACTGTATGTGGGATATTGACTGAAAGAGACTGGATAGAATTCCTAGTTACATTTTTACTAGTGGTCTGACGACAAAAAGACACAAAGATGAAAATAAAAAATAAGTTCACTGCCAAAATTTGTAACTCTTGTGTTGTCCTCTGTCTATACAGTATATGCTTTCCAACTGAAGATTCATGAGATGAACCTTTGAGCTATTTCAGAGAAATGCTTTATCATTGGTTTTTCTACATTCTCTTCATTAGTCAAGATTCACTTGCACAATTCATGCCAAATTTACAAAAAGTCTAATAATAATAATATGTACAAAAAAAAAAAGTTTATGACAACTAGATGAACCATTTTGCATTCTATGACTTATACGATGAACTAACGACTAGATGTTTTGAGGGGTAAGACTACTGCACGGAAAACTATATAATACATTTTGAGCAACATGACATTAGCAACTGATAATGTAGGAAACGGCAGATAAATGTGCATAATCAATTGCATGAATGTACAAAAGCAATCGCAACTTGTTCAAGAGAATGAGAAACTGGTCTTATGATGTGTACAAATGACTAGATGATGTGGAGGTTGTACCAGTAGTTTTAAGAATTTCATTTCTGATTTGAGAAATGCACCAAAGTGACTGAGAAAAACTGTAAACGGGATAAGGTACGTTTTTATTAAGGTTTTTACATACACAATGCATTTCAAGAAAAAGGTTAAAACATACACGAAATAGAAACAATGACTTTTTTTACCCCGGAAAAAAAGATTAAAATGGTGCAAGGTATCTATTTAAGCGTTGTTAAAACAAATTAAAAAGTAATTCAAGTTTGTTACAAATTAAATAAAAAAGAAAACTAGGTTACTGATTATCTATCTAAAACAAACAAACAAAAAAAGTATCAGATACGTGCGTTTAACAACACGTGAGAGTCAAAGCTTGTAACATTACAATTTAAAAAGGTGTTAGAGTTTGTTACCAGTTAGAAAAGAAAAGAAAAATAGCCTACAGAGTTTTATAGCATTTATATCTTACCTCAAACTAAAACAAAAAAGAAGGGAAAGTAAAGCTAACTGGAGTTTTTCAATGTTACAAATCAGGAAAGTGAGCGTTTGTCACACCGGCAGAAAAGTTAAACAGAAGAAAAAGAGGCATGTATTTACGCTGATCTAAAAGAAAATGCATCAGACGCAGTCGTTAAAACACCAGCACAAGATACTTGTCAAAAACTATGCTGTACTCTACCATTAACTACAATTTAAAAAATCTAGACTTTGTTACTGACAGAAAGTTAAACAAAAGAAAAAAAGATCCCCAACAAAGCTTACGGCATCTCCGTCGGACCAACCTCATGTGCAGCTGACACACTCAGAATGTTTACGTCCGGTCCCACTCAAACAACTTCGTCTTCTTTGATGCAAACCAGCTTTAGGTGCATTTACCACCACCTACTGGGATGGAGTGTGGAGCATTGACATTAATGAAAACGAACTCAAAAATAAAATAAAATAAAAAATAAAATAATAATAAACTTAGTAGTAATTCTTTAAATCCTGTTTATTAACTCTGTATCTTTGAGATGCTTAATTAATCTGTGAAACATTTCTATTGTCACATGGTTATTTAAGAATTTCTGAAGTGAGATCTGATTTATTTCTATATTAAGTGCTTCTGTAAGTTGTAATCTTTCGTTGTCATATCCTTTACATTTTATTAAAATATGTTCAGCTGCTTCAGAAAGATCACATTTAAGTCCAGACTCATGTTTTCCTATAATAAATAATGATTGATTAAGTGCAGTGTGTCCAATTCCATGGTGAGATATTATGCTGTCTTCCTTTCTATTCCCAAAAATTCTCCTCTCATTCCAACTGTTCTTTGAATATTATATAAATGCCATCCTTTATTCTCACCATCCCATTTAATTTGCCACATATCTTTTAATGCTTTTTAAATTACCCTTTTTTTCTAATTTATTCATAGGAGTATTAAAGTCTATGTCTGGACGTTTTAATGTTTTTAATCTGATCCACCACTTCATTACCTTCTATTCCTATATGTGCAGGTATCCATACAAAATAAATATTTGTTTTTGTTTGTGTTCTTAACAAACTCTGTAAAATGTCTGACAAAATGTCTTGTCTAGTTGAAGATTTACCACTCTTTAAACTTGATAGTGCTGAAAATGAGTCTGAACATATGACTACTTTAGTATATTAATGTCTTCAACCCACTGAAGAGCCAAACATATGGCAATCATTTCTGTAGTATAAACTGACAGATGATTAGATGTTCTTTTTTCTATTCTATACCTGAACCTTGGAACATATATTGCTGCTGCTGTGTGTCCTGTTTCAGGATATTTAGATCCATCTGTATACATATATGAGTTACTTTAAAACTAGGTTAGCCTATACGATTTTTTTTTTTTTTTTTTTTTGTCTAAACAAAAGTCCTTGTTGGAAAAAAGTGTTGTTTTATTCTATTTTAGCAAGCCACTCACACTTACTTTAGTAGCCTAAATCCCTTAATATGTCTAAACTTTTACAACATTACACGAAAGACTAAATATTTCACCTCAAGTAGTGCATCGAACGGCATCAGGTGTCTGGGACTGTGTGATTTCCGGTACGACCATATCAGCGAAAGGTATTTTGAAAGATTGTAAAAAATCTAAAGGTTTTCGGGGTTTGCAACTCAATTGTAAACTAATTAGTTTTGAGGGGGTCTGGCATTGTAAATGGTGGTGCTGCGGGTCAGCTAAAGCTCAACATTTTGCGTTCAGTGATCAAAGGTTTACAATTTAAAATATTTATGACGTTGACCTGTGAGCGTGAGGTTAGCTGAAAGTTAATTTAGTGGTCAAAAGGATGTGAGATCTATGATTGTTTTAACAAGACAGTCTACACACACAATCACACACACACACACACACAAACGTAAACATACAGAAAACATGAACATGCACACAAACATACCGACTAAAACTTACAAACATATGCAAATATACACCCAAACTCAAACAAGTACACAAATATACAAACAAACAAACTAGGTCACAAACACAAACATACAAACATAAACATACTGTACAAACAAACATACAAACATAAACCACAAACACAAGCATACAAATGCAAACATACAAACTAAAAATTACAAACAAACATACAAACGTTAACAACAAACACAAACAAACAAATGCAAACATACTGTACAAACAAACATACAAACTAAAACTTACAAACAAACATAAATATACACTCCAAACTCAAACAAGTACACAAAAAAAAAAAATAGAAAACAAAAAACTAGTGCACAAACACAAACATACAAAAAAAACACAAACGTACAAACAAACATACTTGTAAACGTAAACCACAAACACAAGCATACAAGTGCAAACATACAAACATACAAACTAAAAATTACAAACAAGCATACAAACGTAAACAGCAAACACAAACATACAAATGTAAACATATTGTACAAAGAAACATACAAACTAAAACTTACAAACAACACAAATATACACCCAAACTCAAACAAGTACACAAACATACAAAACAAACAAACTAGGGCACAAACACAACATACAAACATAAACATACTGTACAAACAAACATACAAACGTAAACCACAAACATACAAATGCAAACATACAAAGATACAAACTAAAATTACAAACAAACACAAATATACACCCCCCAAACTCAGTACACAAACATACAAAAAACAAACTGTCACAAACACAAACATACACGCAAAAACAAACACTTACACAAACACATACACAAAAACACAAACATACTGTACAAACAAACATACAAACGTAAACAACAAACACAAGCATACAAACACAAAAAGACCTATATTAGATTGAAAATGAGTTGACATAAGGTTCTTTGAAACCAAAAGTGCTTCTTATACAAGTTGCTACAAATGTCTCACAGAAATTTTACAACAGATTAGACTTTCTTTCTCACTTTTACAAATGGTGTTGTTAACCATGCTGTATAAATGCAACATACTTATTTTTCACACTATAATGTTTCATTTTATTAAAATAAAAACAGTTGGGTCTTTATAGATTTAATTTACTAAGATTTGATCAAATAATTGTTTGTGATGACATAAATATCTTACTGATACAGCTGTGTTAAGATGTCAAGTATCTGTAAAAATAGTTTAAAAAAGTATTTATTTTTTAGCTTTCATGTAGGATTCATGTCCACACTCAAATGTTTTTAGTAAGAGTCCTGAGACAAATGAAAATAGATGCGTGAAAAGACTTCCCTCTTTAAGATATTTTTAATGACAGACTAAAAGCTTTAGATTGTTTAAAACAATAGAGTTTATGCCTTTCTCTTGAATATGTATACAGTGACCGATAAGTACATGAAGCAGAAGAAACATATAACATCATAAATGCATTGTGGTTGATGTTAATCAATAAAAAAGACTTAATTTATATATCATATCTCACTATCTTTTCAAAATTCTCATGACTTTTTAAATGCGAACAACTGGTTTTGTTGGAAATTAAAAATAAATAAATAAATAGAAGAACAAAAACATAGTGTTATGTTTCTTAGTTAGAATGCTTATAATTTGTAGTAAAATCACAAATTTAAGCTAAAGCATTTTTCTTTCAAACACTCTCATGCACCACACAGTTTTCACAGACACTCCTCACAAACTGCCAACAAGGTCCTTAAGTTTTGTTTTATCATTTAGCTGTAGCTGAGACCCTGATGGAATTAATTTACACACAGTTTTGGGAAGGTATGGTATTGTAATAGGTTATAGATTACAAATTACCCTATTTAAAATCTAAAAAGGTAGTGTAACTATTTCAATTTCTTTAAAAAAGTAATGCAACTGATTACATTTGATTACATGTTTTAAGACTTTTCAAAATATGTAATGTTTTCAACCGTTAATCTTTTGAAACATGTAAATCAGCCAGGGTTAACATTACAGTAGGACTCAACAACTAATGACTGTCAGACTTTCAAAATCCTTCATCACTTAATTTAGGATGGTAATAATTTCATTTTAAAGCAAAAACACCACAAAATCAGATTTGCTCGGAGATTATTCTGAGATTAAATAAATTTTTAAAAACACAACAAGATAGTTTAATAGCTATGATGCTGTTTTGAAATCAAGTTTTTGCATAGCTATAAAGGGGAAAGCCCCCCGGCATCTAACAACAGGTTGGTAAAACAGTTCAACTTAATAAATAAATATACATCACCCAAATAGGAAATAAGCATGTGTCCTTAACTCCTGAAACATCTGTGTCTCATAATTTAGAGCCGTCAATGCAGTTTATGAAATATAGCAATTAAATCTGCATGTGTGTGAAAAAATATTCAGATTTAACCCCTCTGTAATCGTTAACATTTTCATAATTAACTGCGATATAATTATTATTTTTTCTCAGTAACTGTAACTGATTACAATTACATTTATTTTGTAATCAAATTACATAATTTAGCTATATGTAACTAGTTGCTCCCTAACACTGTTTATGCATTATTACAATAATAGATGGTGAAAGAGTTCATTAACCTCTTTAACGTTAAAAAATGTGGACAATATCACTTAACACTAGTTTGGCAAACAAGGGTTTGCTCATAAAACAAGCCAGACCACAGAAAATTATTTGGTTTCAGGAACACACGAATCCTAACGCCTAATGCTTCACAAGATAACATAACAACGGTTGCTCCATTACAACATAGCCAGCACTTCAAGCCTGTTTTAGCACATGTATATCGTATTATTCTTGAATATAATCGTCTAGTCTAAATATTTTTTAACAATTATTTTTGTTTTTGTTTTACAACGGGGGTTCAATTGAACACGTTTAACTAATACCCCATTCAAGGGCTGTAGACCTTCAGTCAGGGAACTACAATACCCAGCATATAGGGCTGGGTACCGAGTTCAATACTTTTCAGGTACTGACCGAATTGCCTCGATACTATCGAGTATCGAAAAATGACATGTTGTTCGGTTCCAGATTTCGATACCTAAGGAGTTAACTCGTCAACGTCACTGCTCAAACAAGTACATATGAAATGCACAACAACACACATAAAGTCTCTCACACACACACAAACTCTACACACACAAGACGCGCGGAACTCTCCGCGCACATACTCATATGAGGCGCGCGCACGCACAAACTCTCCACGCGCATACTTATATGAGACGCGAGCACACACACTAAAGTCAATCAAAAGTGTGGGTATTTCTCCAGGCTCGATGCCAACCGCGCGCGATGCAGTATTTGCGGTAAAATAATTGCTGCAAAGACCGGTACCACGACAAATATGATGAAGACATTGACAGTGCACGGAGTAAACATAAGAGCAGAAAGTTGCTCTGTCTTCGACTGGTAAATGAAGAGATACCTTGTTGATCACTCTGACAGTGTTTATATTGCAATAAATAATAACCTACTGAATGTACACTGCCGTTCAAAAATGTGTTGGTTAGTCAGATTTTTTTTTTTTCAGTAAGGATGCATTAAAGTTATCAAAGGTGACATTAAAATATGTGTAATGTTACAAAATATTTCGTTTTTAAATAAATGCTGTTCTTTAGAATTTTTTATTCATCAAAGAATCATGAAAAAAATGTATCAGTTTCCAAAATATTAAGCAGCGAACTGTTTTCATATTTCTGAAGGGTCATGTGACACTGAAGTAATGATTTTGAAAATTCAGCTTTGACATCACAGAAATGAATTACATTTTGAAATATATTCAAATACGATTTTAAATTGTAATACTATTCCACAATATTACAAGTTTTACTGTATTTTTTATTAAAATAAATTTAGCTTTGGTGAGCATGAGCTCTTTATAAAACATTTTTTGTTCGTTTGGGCACTGGCTAAGGAGCATGAGTCAAACTGAAAAAATAAAACTAAAGTTTTCTGAGGTAATGTGTTCTGTAATCTTGTTAAAATGGATTTCATAAAATTGGTATCGAAAAAAGTATCGTTAGGAACCGGTATCGAAACTGAGTTATCGAAATTGGCACCGGATCGAAAGAATTTGAACAATACCCAGCCCTACCAGCATACACCTCAGACTTCAAACATGGCCATCGTGGATCCCAAAATACTCATACTGTACATGGCAGCACTCTAAATCATTGGACTTCTGATTAAACGCATGCTCAGATAACCTATATAAAAAGACACACATTCCACACTTTTTGTGAAGTATACACTCCTTCCATGTTGTGATGTTACAAACCCATTTTTGTGAACCGTTTTAGTGATGCAAAGTCCGATTTACTTCTGCAAAATGATTCATTAGGACAGTTCGGTTCAATGAACCGATTCAATGTACCGATTCATAGGCTCCTTAAGTCATCTCGCAGTTATGTCAGTACACATTTTTTCTTCTAACAACTCAGTGTCATTTTATATCAGTGAATCATTTAAATAAAGTTAACTGTGGGAACACATATTGGTGGTCATTGTCTTTTGTTCATTTAAGTTGATGTTTGTGGTTGCCGTTTTATGCACCAATCCTTTGTTGTTTGTTTAGCTTAAATATCAGTTTTTAGTCAGTTACAAAAGTGTCAGGTATTAAGTTTATTTGTATTTTTAACTAATTATGGTAGAGTTACAGGTTTCGGGTATTTGGGTGTGTGTAAGCGGTGAAAACTTAAATGTGACAGTAAATGTGACAGACGAGTGCATTAGCTACTCAAACATTCCACTACGTCATCTTTTAATAAAATATACCATCGAAAGACACTAAGACAAATTATGTAAGTGTTCATTAAGATGCTGAAATGAAAATAAGCGTACAAATATTAATAATGACAATAAGTACAATATACCCTAACAACACAAAAGACCTGCTAAGTACACCTAAATTGCTAGAGTTGTGAGATATAAACCACAATGTTTTTCATAGCGTTACACTTTGAAACCAGAACTACATGTTTCCATAACTTTGTTAGCTCTTTCTGTTTGAATTTGTTTACTGCAGTTTCACCATTCTTATCTTATTTTCCCACCTAATTGTAATTCTTTGGTATTACGCTTAGGGCCTTATACGTTCTGTTTCCAAGTTTTTGCTGTCACGTTAGCGGGCCTCTTTGTTCATACTTTGTTCATCAAGTCAAAATTTCTGTGAATTTGGTTATTAAAATATTCGTTTAAACCTTGTCTTCATTCGAGAAGTTACAGCCTATATACAGACTGTATACATATTCAAGAGAAAGGCATAAACTCTAATGTTTTAAACAATCTAAAGCTTTTAGTCTGTCATTAAAAATATCTTAAAGAGGGAAGTCTTTTCACGCATCTATTTTCATTTGTATCAGGACTCTTACTAAAAACACTTGAGTGTGGACTTGAATCCTACATGAAAGCTAAAAAATAAATACTTTTTTAAACTATTTTTACAGATACTTGACATCTTAACACAGCTGTATCAGTAAGATATTTATGTCATCACAATCAATTATTTGATCAAAAGACCCAACTGGTTTATTTTAATAAAATAAAACATTATAGTGTGAAAAATAAGTATGTTGCATTTAAACAACATGGTTAACAGCACCATTTGTAAAGTGAGAAAGAAAGTCTAATCTGTTGTAAAATTTCTGTGAGACATGTGTAGCAACTTGTATAAGAAGCACTTTTGGTTTTAAAGAACCTTATGTCAACTCATTTTCAATCTAATATAGGTCTTTTTGTGTTTGTATGCTTGTGTTTGTTGTTTACGTTTGTATGGTTGTTTGTACAATATGTTTGTGTTTTTGTGTATATGTTTGTGTAAGTGTTTGTTTTTGCGTGTATGTTTGTGTTTGTGACCTAGTTTGTTTTTTGTATGTTTGTGTACTTTTTTGAGTTTGAGGGTGTATATTTGTGTTTGTTTGTAATTTTAGTTTTTATCTTTGTATGTTTGCATTTGTATGTTTGTGTTTGTGGTTTACGTTTGTATGTTTGTTTGTACAGTATGTTTATGTTTGTATGTTGTGTTTGTGCCCTAGTATGTTTGTTTTGTATGTTTGTGTACTTGTTTGAGTTTGAGGTGTATATTTGTGTTTGTTTGTTAGTTTTAGTTTGTATGCATGTTTGTACAGTATGTTTGCATTTGTATGTTTGTGTTTGCTGTTTACGTTTGTATGCTTGTTTGTAATTTTTAGTTTGTATGTTTGTATTTGTATGTTTGTGTTTGTGGTTTACGTTTGTATGTTTGTTTGTACAGTATGTCTATGTTTGTGTTTGTGCCCTAGTTTGTTTGTTTTGTATGTTTGTGTACTTGTTTGAGTTTGGGTGTATATTTGTTTTTGTTTGTAAGTTTTAGTCTGTATGTTTGTGTTTGTTTGTGTGCATGTTCATGTTTTCTGTATGTTTATGTAAGGGAAACAGGTCAATTTAGCTCAAAGGGAATCATTTAAGATTTTAAAGGGAATTTGAACAGAATCACTGTTTCACGGCTGATCACTGAAATGGCCAGCGATTCATAGAACGAGCCGTATAACATCAAATCTGCACTGGATATTAATATCCAAAGTATAGTGAAAACAATTTTAATTAGCACAGTAACAAGATCGGCAGTTTAAGAGATTAACTTGTAAGCACAAAACACAAGATACTTCTCTTTTCATTATAAATAAGGCTTTATTAGATAAATCTAAGACATATAAACTAATCTAACACATAAGCACACACACTCACACATTCACACAAGTTGCAGGAGGATAGAAAGTTAGGAAAGAATGAGTTTAAGAGAATGAAAATGTGAAATCCCAAGTTTACAGCAATACGTGAAATTGCATAGACATGAACAACCATCAGTCACTTAATAAACCCTCGCATTGAGTTCATCAATTAGATTAAAATTATATTAGATAACACCAGTACAGATCAGAGTCTGGAGGTATGTTACTTGTGATGCCTGTGTAATGGGGTTCCCTTTGTTGTCGCTGAAAAGGGGGTTTCCCGAGGTTGCTGATTGGCTGGAAGTTCAGTAGTCGTTGAAGTGACGTCTTGGGAAGCCCGTGGTTGGGCGTTGGCTGAAGACGCGGAGTTGTGGGCTGGTTGAAGTTTCAGACGGGCACGCGAGGTCAGACTCGGAGACACGGCATTACAAAACTTAACTCAGAACACGAAACTCTCAAACGGAATAGAAAAGAAACTAAAGTAAAAGAATAGAAGTAAAGTTTGAGGAGACTAGGTGGTGTTTCTTCTTATCGTGGCTAAGTAGCTAAAAGCTAACGCTAAAAGGCAGGCTAAAAGCTGGCATGACTGATAGCAAAAGCTAAACGCAAGCTAAAAGCTAAAAAGCAAAGGCTAAAAAGCTAAAGCAAAAGCTAAAAGCAAAATTTGATGGTGTCCTGAGTATTTAAACTGGCCTTTTGGCCACACCTCAAATGTTGTCTTGACCAATTAGATATTGTCTTTTCTCAGTGTGTTGCGATGTTTGTCCCACCCATTCGTAAATCATATGTTATCTTATCAAGCATGTGGTCCGAATTTTCCTGCTCTTGCAGGGTATAATTTTGGACATGATTCCTATAATAAGAATATGATACATTTGACAAATAACTGATGGTCAGAAACGTTTCAAGCAAGAAGATTTGAACACACACATACTAAACATGAATATGGAGCCTGATCGAGACGGTTCGCAGCACGACGCCCGCGGCGACGATCATCGTGTCAGGACCGCTGCCCACGTATCGACGAGGACACGAAAGGTTCAGTAGACTTTTTGCTTTAAATGAATGGTTATTGTCATGGTGTAAAGAACAGAAACTGCTCTTTGTTAATAATTGGAATCTTTTCTGGGAGCGACCTAGGCTTTTTCGCGCTGATGGCCTGCACCCCAGCAGAGTCGGAGCAGGACTGCTGTCGGACAACATCTCCAGGACTCTACGCTCCATTTGACTAGTAAGCCAATTCTCAAATAACTGCTATGATGGCTTTTGTTCTACCCGCTTAAATAGAAAGTACTTGCGCTGTCCAATCTATTAAGACTGTGTCTGTTCCCCGAATAGTGAGGTCAAAATATAAATTTAATGTAGGGATCTAAAAAAAAGCTTATCGTGATTAAACCAGAAAAACGTAAAATAAATGAACAAAAACAATTTTTAAAGTTTGGGCTCATAAACATTAGATCACTCACACCCAAAGCAGTTATTGTAAATGAAATGATCACAGATAATACTTTTGATGTACTCTGCTTGACTGAAAACTGTCTAAAACCAAATGATTATATTGGTCTAAATGAGTCTACTCCACCAAACTACTGTTATAAACATGAGCCCCGTCAGACTGGTCGTGGGGGAGGTGTTGCAACAATATATAGTGATATTCTTAGTGTTACCCAGAAAACAGGATACAGGTTTAAATCATTTGAAATACTTATGTTTAATGTTACACTGTCAGATATGCAAAAAAAATCTATCGTATCTCTTTCTCTGGCTACTGTGTATAGACCACCAGGGCCATATACAGAATTCCTAAAAGAATTTGGAGATTTCCTCTCAGACCTGTTGGTTACCGCTGATAAAGCGCTAATTTTCGGAGATTTTAACATTCATATTGATAATACAAATGATGCATTAGGACTTGCGTTTACTAACTTATTAAACTGTTTTGGAGTAAAGCAAAATGTCACCGGGCCCACTCATCGTTTTAATCATACGCTAGACTTAATTATATCGCATGGAATCGATATTACTGACATAGATATCGTACCTCAAAAGTGATGATGTTACTGACCATTTCCTTGTATCGTGCATTCTGCGTATTAATAATAATAACTATATAGCTTAGCGTTATCGTCCGGGCAGAACTATTGTTCCAGCCACCAAAGACAGATTCGCAAATAACCTGCCTGATTTATCTCAACTGCTCTGTGTACCCATAAATACACATGAACTAGACAAAATGACTGGCAATATGGGCACTATCTTCTCTAATACATTAGAAGCTGTTGCCCCCATCAAATTGAAAAAGGTTTAGAGAAAAACGTACTGTGCCATGGTACAACAGTAATACCCACGCTCTCAAGAAAGAAACTCGTAGTCTTGAGCGCAAATGGAGAAAAACTAACTTGGAAGTTTTTAGAATTGCGTGGGAAAACAGTATGTCCAGCTATAGACAGGCTCTAAAAACTGCCAGGGCCGAGCATATCCACAAACTCATAGAAAACAACCAAAACAATCCAAGGTTTTTATTTAGCACAGTGGCTAGATTAACAAATAACCAGACGCCACCCGATCTAAATGTTCCCTCACAGTTAAATAGTAATGACTTTATGAATTTCTTCACTGATAAAATAGATAACATCAGAAATACAATAACAAATGTAGGTTCTACAGCGTCTAATACTTTAGGTTTATCTATCGCACCCAAAGACTAAACTGCAGTGCTTTACAACTATAGGACAGGAAGAGCTAAATAAACTTATCACTGCATCTAAACCAACAACATGTTTATTAGATCCTGTACCCACTAAATTACTGAAAGAGTTTTTGTTTGTTTTTTAAGTGTAGCTTATCAATATTATTAACTCGTCGTTATCTTTAGGCCACGTCCCAAAACCATTCAAGCTGGCGGTTATTAGGCCTCTTATTAAGAAACTGTAACTAGATCCTAGTGAACTGGCAAATTACAGACCCATTTCAAATCTTCCATTTATTTCTAAAATTTTAGAAAAAGTTGTGTCTGCTCAATTGTGCTCCTACCTGCAAAAAAATGATCTCTATGAAGAATTTCAGTCGGGTTTCTGGCCCCATCATAGCACAGAAACTGCACTTGTTAAAATTACAAATGACTTGCTTCTTGCATCAGACTTAGGCTGCATCTCATTGCTAGTTTTACTTGATCTTAGTGCTGCATTTGACACCATAGATCACGACATACTCATAGATAGATTACAAAACTATACAGGTATCCAAGGGCAGGCTTTAAGATGGTTTAGATCCTACCTGTCCGATCGCTACCACTTTGTTTATCTAAATGGGGAGTCATCTCATTTATCACCAGTAAAATATGGAGTGCCACAAGGATCTGTCCAAGGTCCTCTGCTATTTTCAATATACATGTTGCCCCTTGGTAATATCATTAGAAAATACAGGAGTAGTTACCACTGTTATGCTGATGATACTCAACTATATATCTCAACAAGACCAGGTGAAACTTCTAAATTATCTAAGCTAACAGAGTGTGTTAAAAATGTAAAAGATTGGATGACCAATAATTTTCTCCTATTAAATTCAGATAAGACAGAGATATTACTTATCGGACCAGAAAACATTACACAGAATCTCGTAGATTACAATTTGCAACTAGACGGATGTACTGTTACTTCCTCATACTGTAAAAAATCTGGGTGTTATATTAGACAGTAACTTGTCTTTTGAAAATCATATTTCCCATGTTACAAAAACAGCATCTCTTCCATCTTAGAAACATTGCCAAGCTACGAAACATGTTTACCTGTTCCTGATGCAGAAAAGCTAGTTCATGCATTCATGACCTCTAGACTGGACTATTGTAATGCACTGCTAGGTGGTTGTCCTGCATCCTCAATAAACAAGCTACAGGTAGTCCAAAATGCAGCGGCTAGAGTCCTTACCAGGTCAAGAAAAATATGATCATATTACCCCAATACTACAGTCCTCTGCACTGGCTACCTATTAAGTTCCGTATCAGTTACAAAATATTAGTACTTACTTATAAGGCCCTTAAATGGCTTAGCTCCTGCGTACCTAACTAGTCTTCTACCACGCTACAACCCATCACGCTCCCTAAGGTCACCAAAACGCTGGACTTTTGATAGTACCTAGGATAGCAAAAGTCCACTAAAGGAGGTAGAGCTTTTTCCGCATTTGGCTCCCAAACTCTGGAATAGCCTTCCTCATAATGTTCGGGGCTCAGACACACTCTCTCTGTTTAAATCTAGATTAAAAACACACCTCTTTGGCCAAGCATTCAAATAATGCATCTCATAATTTTGGACTGCAGTTATATCTGATCAAATGTGCATTATTATTCTTTAGCTTGGGTTAAACTAATTAATTTTACTTGGCTGGAACAGCAGCTACGCTAATTATGTCTCTATTTGTTTCTCTGCTTTGCCACGGGATTTACATCCCGTGGTAACTAGGATTTACACAAGCTCCAGTCTGGATCCAGAACACCTGAGAAGAGATGATGCCAGCCCCTCAGAGGACCTCAGATGATGCTAACCCAGAGACAACATACAGAACTACCACATTTTGCTATAAGTTTGATTGCATAATTGCTGTTAATAGTGTTAATCGTCTGTTTGTTTACGTCTTTTTATTGTTTTTCTGAACATTTCTGCTATATGCACATGAACTGACAGTCACCACTGATAAGCTACTACTAAATATTGTAGAAACTTAATTTTCTGTAAAGTTTGCTTTGTAATGATTTGTATCGTAAAAAGCGCTATACAAATAAACTTGAATTGAATTGAATTGAATTGAATATGAGTTATTTAAAAAGACATACACAATAAGTGATTAGAAACATTAAAGTCAAATGTGTGGGTTACATGTATGATTATGGAGTTAAAGCAATGGACTGATATCCATTTAGAAGTCTTTTTTTGAGTTCATTTCTGGTGCATATATGCATTGGAAGGCATTCTCTGTGCCATTCTGTGGAGTAAGGATATGTCCTGTGAAGACCAGAGAGGTTAACAGGTCTCCTTAGGAATTTCAGTCTGGTTTCCTTCGAGGTGGGGGAAGTCAATCCAAAGAGCTTGTGATCATGATTACTATCATGGGTTTACATGTGATGGTAACGCTGTGCATCTGTTTGATTACTTGCCCCAAATTTGACAATCTCTTCTTCGAATTGAAATTGTCAATAATTGTTCTAATGGTGATAATGTTGAAAGCTGTTCTGTGAAAGAGCTGGTTGGTTATCTAGCTTCAGACTGTGGTGCTAGGAGTTGATTTACAACATCCTGTTGCCTTTCCAAGGAATTCGCCTTCTCTTGTTTCAACCATGCCACGATCGAATCTTTCATTTGTCTGGTTCAGGCCTGATACGCTACATATCCCCCTTTCGATCGGCGAGGTGTTTTAGCGGAAGACATCGTCAATTGCTGGAGAAACAAAGGCAGAAGGAGCAGACAAAACACAGCAAACAACAAGACAACACCTCCATGACAGTTACTGTACTGGTGCAGGCATCAGGTTATTTAGGTACACGTGGTTAAGTTCAATTAGTCAATGTAGTTTAGTACATTGAGGATAGTTTAGATCATTTTGGAAATTGTTTTTTTTATTTTGATTCGCCAATCAAATTTGTGGTTAACTTTGTTTGTTTCTTCTAGGTTGTCTTAATTTTAACGTTTACCGTTAATTTTCTAGTAACATCATTTGCAATGAAATGAGTTGACCTATCGTGCATGGAGCTCTCTTGCTTCCATTCAGTTTAGAGTGTCTGGCGGATATTAGGTGTGGCGAGTCAATCCTAATATCAGACTTTCGACCCTTGCAGGGTGTCTAGGTGTTTCACCTACTCAGGAAAGAGGGGAAGGAGAAGTATAGGTAAAAGAAGAACAAAACAAAATGAAAACAAAGCTGCTGTGGGTTTTCCTTAGCATGGCCTACAACTACTGTAGAGCTAGCATGTCATGTGCAACTAGTGTGTCATGTACCTTAACTTAGTGTTAGGTGTTCTACCTATTGTGAGGATGGCTGCATGTTTCTTCATGGAGGATAAATGTGACTTTGTTACGCTAAAATTTGGATATTCTACCTGTGGGAAGAATATGGTTTGTTGAATGTGTTATCAGTAGATGTGGTTACCTCTGGGTGTAGGTAATGTTGTGTGTGTTAAAGGTGTAGTGTATGTGTGGTCAGATCTGTTTCAGTCTGTATAGTCTCCCCCCTTTGCTTGTATGTCACTGAAGACTGGCTCTCTGCATCCTTGGCTTGGATGAGGGCGTGTCCATGGTCTAATGGGGGTCAGTCCCAGCAAGGCAGGAAGTTCTTTAGCAGACAATCGGAGGTAGTTTGGCATGGCTGTGTGAAGCTGGGTTGCAAACTTTGTCTCCTATGTTGCACTCTTCTTGTGATGCCTTCTGGCTGTGGCAGACTTTCTGACCTTCTGTGCTCTGGTGGTTGCTGTTGCATAGGCAGGAATGTGGTTCTTGGAGTTGGAGTTCATTTGACAGTTTGTTAGTGAGCGCTGGGTGACTGAGGTGATGTTCTTTAGTACCTCAGATTTTTTATCAACGGTTGGCCGTGAAAGACTTGCTCGTTCCGGGTGGTTGTTGAACAGGTGATTGTCATCTCTGATGTGGTGCACCAGGTGATCACCGGCCTTCCCGTTCTGTCGCTGGTCACAGCAAGCATGACTCAACTTTGTGGTCATAAGTGTGAAACTGGTTTTGAAGGAACTCTTCAGTCGTCTCATGACTTGTTCCATGTCTTCTGATGGTAAGCTGTCATGTTTCGTGTGATACTCAGCACTGTGCATGTCTGAGTGGTTGCTGAGGTGGGTTTTGTTGTGTGCCCCAACACAAAACCGCTTCTCAAATATTATTACTCGTCGTTATCTTTAGTGTCACGTCCCAAAACCATTCAAGGCTGGCTGTTATTAAGTCCCTCTTATTCAGAAACCACAACTAGAGCCTAGGGCACTGCAATTACAGACCCATTCAAATCTTCATTTATGGTCTAAAATTTTAGAAAAAGTTGTGTCTGCTCAATTGGTGCTCCTACCGCAAAAAAAATGCTCTCTATGAGAATTTCAGTCGGGTTGCAGGCCCCATCATACGCACAGAAACTGCACTTTTTAAAATTACAAACTGACTTGCCTTCTTGCATCAGACCACGGCTGCATCTCATTGGCCTAGTTTTGACTACTTGATCGTAGTGCTGGCGTTGACAACACCATAGATCACGACATACTCCCATAGATAGATTCCAAAACAACAATACAGGTATCCAAGGGCAGGCTGTAAGATGGTTTAGAATCCTACCTGTCCGATCGCTAACACTTTGTTTATCTAATGGGGAGTCATCTCCATTTATCACCCAGTAAAATATGGAGTGCCACAAGATCTTTCCAAGGTCCTCTGCTATTTTCAATATACATGTTGCCCCTGTGTAATAATCATGAGAAAAATAGGCAGTAGTTACCACTGTTAGTGCTGATGATACTCAACTATATATCTCAACAGACCAGGTGAAACTTCAAATTATCTAAGCTAACAGAGTGTGTTAAAAATGTAAAAGATTGGATGACCAATAATTTTTTTTCTCCTATTAAATTCAGATAAGACAGAGATATTACTTTATCGACCAGAAAACATTACACAGAATCTCGTAGATTACAATTTGCAACTAGACGGATGTAACTTACTTCCTCTACTGTAAAAAATCTGGGTGTTATATTAGACAGTAACTTGTCTTTTTGAAAATCATATTTCCCATGTTACAAAAACAGCATTCTTCCATCTTAGAAACATTGCCAAGCTACGAAACATGTTACCTTTTCCTGATGCAGAAAAGCTAGTTCATGCATTCATGACCTCTAGACTGGGATATTGTAATGCACTGCTAGGTGGTTGTCCTGCATCCTCAATAAACAAGCTACAGGTAGTCCAAAATGCAGTGGCTAGAGTCCTTACCAGGTCAAGAAAATATGATCATATTACCCCAATACTACAGTCTCTGCACTGGCTACCTATTAAGTTGCGTATCAGTTACAAAATATTATTACTTACTTATAAGGCCCTTAATGGCTTAGCTCCTGCGTACCTAACTAGTCTTCTACCACCGCTACCCAACCCATCACGCTCCCTAAGGTCACAAAAACGCTGGACTTTTGATAGTACCTAGGATAGCAAAGTCCACTAAAGGAGGTAGAGCTTTTTCGCATTTGGCTCCCAAACTCTTGAATAGCCTTCCTGATAATGTTCGGGGCTCAGAACACACTCTCTCTGTTTAAATCTAGATTACAAAAACACACCTCTTTGGCCAAGCATTCAAATAATGCATCTCATAATCTTGTACTGCAGTTATATCTGATCAAATGTGCATTATTATTATTCTTTAGCTTGGGTTAAACTAATTAATTTTACTTGGCTGGAACAGCAGCTACGCTAATTATGTCTCTATTTGTTTCTCTGCTTTGCCACGGATTTACATCCCGTGGTAACTAGGATTTACACAAGCTCCAGTCTGGATCCAGAACACCTGAGAATAGATGATGCCAGCCCCTCAGAGGACCTCAGATGATGCTAACCCAGAGACAACATACAGAACTACCACATTTTGCTATAAGTTTGATGTGCATAATTGCTGTTAATAGTGTTAATCGTCTGTTTGTTTACGTCTTTTTATTGTTTTTTCTGAACATTGCTTTTAAAATGAGAAGAATGCCCTTCTCTGCTATATGCACATGAACTGACATAGAAACTTAATTTTCTGTAAAGTTGCTTTGTAATGACTTTTGTATCGTAAAAAGCGCTATACAAATAAACTTGAATTGAATTGAATTGAATTGAATATGAGTTATTTAAAAAGACATACACAATAAGTGATTAGAAACATTAAAGTCAAATGTGTGGGTTACATGTATGATATGGAGTTAAGCAATGGACTGATATCCATTTAGAAGTCTTTTTTGAGTTCATTTTGGTGCATATATGCATTGGAAGGCATTCTCTGTGCCATTCTGTGGAGTAAGGATATGTCCTGTGAAGACCAGAGAGGTTAACAGGTCTCCTTAGGAATTTCAGTCTGGTTTCCTTCGAGTGGGGGAAGTCAATCCAAAGAGCTTGTGATCATGATTACTATCATGGGTTTACATGTGATGGTAACGCTGTGCATCTGTTTGATTACTTTGCCCAAATTTGACAATCTCTTCTTCGAATTGAAATTGTCAATAATTGTTCTAATGGTGATAATGTTGAAAGCTGTTCTGTGAAAGAGCTGGTTGGTTATCTAGCTTCAGACTGTGGTGCTAGGAGTTGATTTACAACATCCTGTTGCCTTTCCAAGGAATTCGCCTTCTCTTGTTTCAACCATGCTCACGATCGAATCTTTCATTTGTCTGGTTCAGGCCTGATACGCTACATATCCCCCTTTCGATCGGCGAGGTGTTTAGCGGAAGACATCGTCAATTGCTGGAGAAACAAAGGCAGAAGGAGCAGACAAACACAGCAAACAACAAGACAACACCTCCATGACAGTTACTGTACTGGTGCAGGCATCAGGTTATTTAGGTACACGTGGTTAAGTTCATTTAGTCAATGTAGTTTAGTACATTGAGGATAGTTTAGCTCATTTTGGAAATCGTTGTTTTATTTTGATTCGCCAATCAAATTTGTGGTTAACTTTGTTTGGTTCTTCTAGGTTGTCTTAATTTTAAACGTTTACCGTTAATTTTCTAGTAACATCATTTGCAATGAAATGAGTTGACCTATCGTGCATGGAGCTCTCTGGCTTCCATTCAGTTTAGAGTGTCTGGCGGATATTAGGTGTGGCGAGTCAATCCTAATATCAGACTTTCGACCCTTGCAGGGTGTCTAGGTGTTTCACCTACTCAGGAAAGAGGGGAAGGAGAAGTATAGGTAAAAGAAGAACAAAACAAAATGAAACAAAGCTGCTGTGGGTTTTCCTAGCATGGCCTACAACTACTGTAGAGCTAGCATGTCATGTGCAACTAGTGTGTCATGTACCTTAACTTAGTGTTAGGTGTTCTACCTATTGTGAGGATGGCTGCATGTTTCTTCATGGAGGATAAATGTGACTTTGTTACGCTAAAATTTGGATATTCTACCTGTGGGAAGAATATGTTTGTTGAATGTGTTATCAGTAGATGTGGTTACCTCTGGGTGTAGGTAATGTTGTGTGTGTTAAAGGTGTAGTGGTATGTGTGGTCAGATCTGTTTCAGTCTGTATAGTCTCCCCCCTTTGCTTGTATGTCACTGAAGACTGGCTCTCTGCATCCTTGGCTTGGATGAGGGCGTGTCCATGGTCTAATGGGGGTCAGTCCAGCAAGGCAGGAAGTTCTTTAGCAGACAATGGGAGGTAGTTTGGCATGGCTGTGTGAAGCTGGGTTGCAAACTTTGTCTCCTATGTTGCACTCTTCTTGTGATGCCTTCTGGCTGTGGCAGACTTTCTGACCTTCTGTGCTCTGGTGGTTGCTGTTGCATAGGCAGGAATGTGGTTCTTGGAGTTGGAGTTCATTTGACAGTTTGTTAGTGAGCGCTGGGTGACTGAGGTGATGTTCTTTAGTACCTCAGATTTTTCATCAACGGTTGGCGGTGAAAGACTTGCTCGTTCTGGGTGGTTGTTGAACAGGTGCTTGTCATCTCTGATGTGGTGCACCAGGTGATCACCGGCCTTCCGTTCTGTCGCTGGTCACAGCAAGCATGACTCAACTTTGTGGTCATAAGTGTGAAACTGGTTTTGAAGGAACTCTTTCAGTCGTCTCATGACTTGTTCCATGTCTTCTGACGGTAAGCTGTCATGTTCGTGTGAATACTCAGCATTGTGCATGTCTGAGTGGTGCTGAGGTGGGTTTAGTTGTTGCTTACCCATACGACTTGCTCTTGGATGAGTCAAGTGATTACCTTTGGATGTCTGGTTAGGTTTCCAGTTGTTCTTATCCTTTTGGTTTCTTGAGAAGCGTGGCTGGTCCCATGGATTTTTCCAGGGGTTGGGCTGAAAGCGGTTGTGGACATGGGTGTCACATTCTCTGTGCTCTTGACGGAAGACTCTGTTGTTGTGATGCCACTGGGTGTCGTCCAGTGCAAGGCTTGAGTCTTTGTTGACAGAGTTCAAGAGTGTGGATGTTTTGTCACCTTTCTTTGAGGCCATCTTTTGCTTGTTATAGGCGTTCTGTGTTAGGTCACGCAACTGTTGGATGGTCATGGCCATGACGGCTAGATGGTGGCTGACTCCAGGGTGCAGATTCTTTAGGAAGAGGCTTTTGAAGTTCACATCCTCTTCAAGGTCAGGCTTGTTGTGTGCACCAAAGTAGGCTTGTCGGAGTCGGTTGTAGTAAGCTTGTGGAGTCTCTTGTCGACCTTGTTTGGTTTCCAAGGCAGTCAACAGTCCATGTTCAGACTCTGGGTCTGTAAACTCTTCAATCAGGACCTCACGAAGTTGCTGGTAGTTTGACTTTGTTTTACTGGGCTGTCGATCTAGGAAGTTTTGTACCTCAGGACTGGACGTGGCTCTAAGGATGTATAACCTGTCTCTGTCAGCCACATGAGGTCTCATTTCCAGATGAAATTCGATATCTTGCAGGTAAGCCTGGATGTCGTGGCCCTCTGTGGAGTTTGGGTTGAACCTGCTGATGTTTTCAGACAGCTTGTTGAGGTCTTTGATGGTCATCCCATGTGCAGCTCCAAGTTCTGCTTGGATGGGAGGTTTTCTTTCGTTGGCAGGAAAGGGTTGTGTGGTGAAGGCAGGTGAGGTTTTAGGTTGTGGCCCTTCGCTCCTTTCATCATATGCCAGTTCTTGGACGTGGGACTCTGCTCTGCTCAGCAGTGATGAGGCTAAGAGATGTTTCTCTTTCCTTGGCTCTTGTTTCTGCTTGTAAGTATATTGGAGTTCTTTTCTGACCATGTAGAGCTCATCGTTGGTATCGTCTAGTTGTTGGGTCAGATTGTCCGTATCAGTTCTGTACCTTTCAAGGTGGTCTTCCAAAGCACTGATTTCAGAATTCTTGTCTCTGATGGCATTCTTGGTTTTCTGTAGTAGCTGTTCGGCATCCTGGAGTCTGTTTACCAGGTCTCTCTGGGCAGCTGTTGCATGTTGCTGGTTGAGCTGAGCTGCTGCCAGGGCTGCTTGGAGCTTCTTAACTTGTTCTGTTGTTTCCTGCTCCCTTTTGTTGGGTGCTTTGAGTTGATCTTGAACTTTCACTTCCAGCTTGTCTATGCGACGTTGAGCATGTGTCAGCTCCTCTTGAAGTTGGGTAATGTGCATGTCGCTCAGTTTCAGCTGGGTTGTGAAGGCATAGCTTAGGGAGCTGGTGATCTTGACTAGCTCCTCGTGGTTATTGTTCTGGCTTGAATCTTGTGTCAGGAATCTTCTCAGGATTAGGATTATTATTAAAAAATAATAACAGTTCAAATGTCTTGGGGGTGAGGCTGTCGGTCATGCCTCTCAGCCAAGTGTTCACATCTTCCCCATGGGCAATGGGGTCAGCAGTCTGCGGCATGTTGGCACACTGGGGAGAAGAGAGACTGACACAGATCTGTGTGGATTATGTGTGGTGGGACAACTAAGTGTTGTGTCAGTGATTGTGAACCACTAGTGAAGTGTGGTGATGACTGTGTTGTTCTCAGGGTGTCTAAGTAGACTAGAGATGCGAAGACTTTGTCACTCTAATGAGGAAGAGGAAAAGAGAGAAAGAGGTGAAAAACAAAATCAATGACAAGCATCGTCTCGGGGGTCCACGGGACCTTCTCCGGTTGCCCCTTCCTGGTCAGATCTGTCAGGGGAGAGGCTAAGGAGGAGAAGTTAGGGATAAAGCAGCGGTAATATCCTGCCAACCCCAAAAAGGCCTGTACCTGCGTCTTGTAGGTGGGCCGTGGCGCGGAGAGGATTGCTGCCACCTTCTTCTCCTGAGGTCTGATCAGGCCGCGACCCACCTGGTACCCCAGATACTTTGCTTCCGAGAGGGCCAGGTGACACTTCCGGGGGTTGGCAGTCAGGCCAGCCCGGCGTAGTTCCAGTAGCACCCTCCGCAACAGCTCCAGGTGGTCCTCCCAAGTCTCCGAGTGTATTACCACGTCGTCGATGTAGGCCGCCGCGTAGGCCTGATGCAGCCGGAGAAGGACGTCCATCAGCCTCTGGAAGGTGGCCGGTGCTCCGTGGAGGCCGAAGGGAAGGACCCGGTATTGCCAGAGTCCATTTGGGGTCGAGAAGGCCGTCTTCGGCTTGGCCTGTTCCGAGAGGGGGACTTGCCAGTATCCCTTCGTAAGGTCGAGGGTTGATATAAACCGGGCCCTTCCCAGATGATCCAACAGCTCATCGACGCGGGGCATGGGGTAGCAGTCGAACTCTGAGACTTCATTGAGGCGGCAGAAGTCAAGTCAAGTCAAGTCAAGTCAAGTCACTTTATTGTCACATCACCACAGCACATGTGCCTTGGTGAGTGAAATTCTTGGGAGCGTGCACCAGAAATTTGCAGAAAGAAACAGTTAACATATAACCATACAGACTTCAACAGGTGAAAATATGCAATATGCACATACATATAGTCAGTACACACAGTGTACTATTGGACATACTTACAGTTAGCACTACACATTTTACGCAATATGTACATACATACAGTTAGCACTACACATTATACACTATACACAGAATGTACACATTCTACATTATGTAGACATATATACGCATGAAAATATGCTAAGTGTACGTGGGCTGGATACAGAAATGTTATGGATGTGCATTGGATGGAATCCAGTGGTAGCAGGTAGATTATTGTGTTAAATAGTTCGGTGTTGAACTGTCAAAGTTAAAGTGCAGTGTGTGGCATACCATATTGTGGAGTATGCTGTAGGGTGTATTAGTTCAGACTGTTCATAAGTCGGATAGCCTGAGGGAAAAAGCTATCCCTAAGTCGGCTAGTGCGGGATCGGATGCTGCGGAGACGTCTTCCTGAGGGCAGCAGAGAGAGCAGTCTGTGGGACGGGTGGCTGGAGTCACTGATGATCCTCCGGGATTTCCTTATACACCGCCTGGTGTAGATGTCCTGGAGGGAGGGAAGCTCACCTCCAACAATGTGGCTGGCAGTTCGCACAACCCTTTTCAGAGCTTTGCGGTTGTGGGGGGTGGTGTTTCCAAACCAGGCAGTGATGCAGCCAGTCAGGATGCTCTCTATAGTGCAGGTGTAGAACGATCTGAGGATGCTGGGGCTCATTCCAAACTTCCTCAGTCGTCTCAGGAAGAAGAGGCGTTGATGTGCCTTCTTCAGCACTGCATCAGTGTGTGTAGACCAGGTGAGATCCTCACTGATGTTAACACCGAGGAACTTGAAGCTGCTTACCCGCTCCACAGGTGTCTTGTCGATGGTGATGGGTGTGTGTTCTCTGCTCTGTCTCCTGAAATCCACCACCAGCTCCTTGGTCTTGTCGATGTTGAGTGAGAGGTGGTTGTCCTGACACCATTTAGTCAGGGTGCTCACCTCCTCTCTGTAGGCCGTCTCATCGTTGTCTGTGATCAGGCCTATCACCGTTGTGTCATCAGCGAATTTGATGATGACGTTGGAGCTGTGTGTGGCTGTACAGTCATGTGTGTACAGGGAGTACAGGAGCGGGCTGAGGACACAGCCCTGAGGAGCACCAGTGTTGAGGGTCAGCGGGGATGAAGTGTTGTTGCCCATTCTGACCACCTGGCTTCTGCCTGTTAGGAAGTCCAGGATCCAGTTGCACAGAGATCTGTTTAGTCCCAGAGTCTGGAGCTTCGCAACAAGTGTGGCAGGCACTATGGTGTTAAATGCTGAGCTGTAGTCCACAAACAGCATTCTCACATAGGTGTTCTTATTTTCCAGGTGGGAGAGAGCAGTGTGTAGAGTGAAAGCAATAGCATCGTCTGTAGAACGGTTGCTACGATATGCAAATTGTAGTGGATCCAGTGAGGCAGGCAGCACAGAGCAGATGTAGTCTCTGACGAGTCTCTCAAAACACTTACTGAAGATGGGTGTGAGAGCAACAGGCCTCCAGTCATTCAAGCATGTGATTTTATTTTTCTTTGGTATGGGCACAATGGTGGATTTTTTGAAGCACGAGGGAACCACACAGAGAGAGAGGGAGAGGTTGAAAATGTCTGTAAAAACACCGGCTAGCTGGAATGCGCATGCTCGGAGCACACGGCCTGGGATGCCATCAGGACCCGCTGCCTTGCGGATATTCACCCGTCGGAAGGATCGGGTTACATCCGCGACAGAGACGGAGAGTGCACTCACCTCTTCTGCAGCAGCTGCGGGAGCGCTCTCTGTGTGGGCGGGGGTTGTGAGCCTCGAAACGAGCATAAAAGTTATTCAGCTCGTCCGGTAGAGAGGCGGCAATGTTCACAGTAGCTGGTTTGTTCCCTTTAAAGTCTGTGATTTTATTGATTCCTTGCCACATGCCTCTTGCATCGCTGGTGTTGAATTGTTCTTCAACTTTGTTTTTTGTATTGTCTTTTTGCGGCTTTGATGGATTTCCTGAGATCGTAACTGGCTTGTTTGCGATCATCAGGTTTTATTGTTTTTAAAGTTTGTTTTTTCGCTGACAAGGCTGTTCGAACATCGCTATTAATCCACGGTTTTTGGTTGGGGTAGATGTGGATTGTTTTTGTCGGCACTACATCTTCTACACACTTCCTGATGAAACACGTTACAGTTTCTGAGTACGCCTCTATGTCGTCATCAGACGCTGCCAGGAACATGTCCCAGTCCACGTGATCAAAACAGTCTTGTAGTATAGCGTCTGATTGGTCCGACCAGCACTGAATTGTCCTGAGGGCGGGTGCTTCCCGTTTCAGTTTCTGCCTATAAGCAGGCAGGAGCAGAATGGAAGAGTGATCCGATTTGCCGAAAGGTGGGCGTGGGAGAGATTTGTAGGCGTCCCGGAAAGGAGAGTAGCAGTGGTCCAGTACACGATCACCACGCGTGTTGATGGTGATGTGTTGAAAATATTTCGGAGCTATTGTTCTGAAGTTGGCTTTGTTAAAGTCCCCCATAACAATAAACGCTGCATCTGGGTACGCGGTTTCCTGCTCACTTATATTCCCATACAGTTCCTTGAGTGCCTGGTCTGTGTTGGCTTGAGGGGGAATGTAAACAGCGGTGATTATGACCGCTGTGAATTCCCTCGGTAGCCAGAATGGTCGACACAGAAGCATATGAAATTCTAGATCAGGGGAGCAGAAGGATTTTATAGAGTGTAGGTTCCTTTCATCACACCACGAGTTGTTGATAAAGAAACAAACGCCCCCAACCTCTGCTTTTCCCTGTGAGCTCTTTCGTTCTGTCCGAGCGGTGCACGGAGAACCCCGTAAGCTCGATGGCTGAGTCTGGAACCACTGCAGACATCCAGGTTTCTGTGAGGCAAATAATGCAGCAGTCCCTTGTTTCTCGTTGGTATGAGATACGTGCCCGCAGTTCGCAAAGTTTGTTGTCCAGTGACTGAACGTTAGCCATCAAAATGGATGGGAGAGGAGGTCGGAGGGGACGACGTCTGAGTCTGACGAGGACGCCGGCTCTCTTTCCTCTTTTCCGGCGGCGTTTCCTCGGTCGCGCCCGCGCAGCCCAGACAAAGGGCTCTGATGCGGTGTCTGTAAACAAAGCGCCGGCGTTCAAGAACTCAAAGTCCGGTTTGCGTTCCGCGACGTAGGAACCAATGTTCAGAAGCGTGTGTCTATCGTAGACAGTTATACAAACAACATCCAACACGTAGAAAAACAAAAAAACAAGTAAAACAGACGAAAAACTGCAAAGTTTACTCGGAGCTCGCAACACGGCCGCCATGCTCGGCGCCATCTTGGCAGCATCATTACAGCAAGTCATTACAGAAGCGGAGGGTGCCGTCGGGCTTCGGAACCATGACGATGGGGCTGGACCATGGACTGTGAGATGGTTCAATTACCCCTAACCTCAACATCTCCTGTACCTCCTCTTCGATGGCGTGTCTCCGAGCCTCCGGGACACGGTAGGGCCGCTGCCGGACGATGGTTCCGGGTGGCGTGCGGACGTCGTGTTCCAAGACGTGGGTCCGCCCAGGCTGGGGGGCGAACACATCCGGAAACTGAATGACCAGGTGCTGCAGCTCGGTCTTCTGGGCGGCGGAGAGTTGAGGGTCCATGTCCACAACCACGGGAGTCGCTTTGGTGTAGGCCGAGAGCTGAGGCCCAGTTCCGACCCAGCGCTTCAGGAGGTTAATGTGATAAAGCTGGTCCCTCCTCCGTCTTCCGGGCTGCCGCACTCGGTATGTAACGGGGCCGACCTTTTCGGTGACGGTGTACGGCCCCTGCCAGGTGGCCAAGAACTTGCAGGCTACCGTAGGGACCAGAACCAGGACATGGTCTCCTCGCTGGAACTCCCGTGGTTGGGCCGCCCGATTATAGTGTCGCTGCTGGGCCTGTTGCGCCTTGACGAGGTGTTCCCGGACGATGGGCATCACTCGGTCGATCCGCTCCCGCATCTCCCGCACGTGTTCCACGGTGGTACGGTGTACGGCCGGTTGTTGTTCCCAGGCCTCTCGGGCAATGTCGAGCAGACCACGGGGCTGGCGGCCGAAGAGCAACTCAAACGGTGTGAAGCCGGTGGATGCCTGAGGGACCTCCCGAACCCCGAAGAGGACATATGGCAGCATCTTGTCCAAGTCCCTTTTATCTTCGGCCGTCACTCGGCGCAGCATCTGTTTCAGGGTCTGGTTGAACCGCTCGACAAGCCCGTCGGTCTGGGGGTGGTACAACGTAGTACGGAGCTGCTGGACCTTCAGGAGTTTGCAGAGGTCCGCCATCATCCGGGACATGAACGGGGTGCCCTGGTCAGTCAGTATCTGGGATGGGATGCCGACCCGACTGCACAGCAGGAAGAGTTCCTGGGCGATGGCTTTGGTAGTGGCCTTGCGGAGGGGGATGGCCTCAGGGTAGCGGGTGGCATAATCCACGATGACCAGGATGTGTTCGTGCCCCCGGGCGGACTTCGGCAGCGGCCCCACTAAGTCCATCCCGATCCGCTCGAAGGGCACCTCAATGATGGGCAGCGGTATCAGCGGGCTGGGGGGAGGGGTCTGTGGTGAAGTCCGCTGGCAGGTTGGGCAGGCTTGGCAGAACCGCCGGACTTCAGCCTCTAGGCCCGGCCAGTGGAACCGGTCACGGAGGCGCTGGACGGTGTTCTGTACTCCTAGGTGTCCCGCCATGGGGTGTGCGTGGGCTATCTCCATCACCGTTCCTGTCTTGCTGCGCAGGACAACCAGCAGCGTCTTTTCCTCCCCCCTCCGCTGTGCGACACAGTACAGCAGGCCATTTTTCACTATAAAGTGAGGGGTGGGGTGGGGTGCCGGTTGGATTTCTTTTCCGTCCACCACTCTCACTTGACCCCAGCAGTGTTTTAACCCGGTCGTCCGCGTGCTGCTCTTTGGAGAACCCTCCAGCCCCGGTCACCTGTTGGTACAGATCATAATAGAGGTTAGGAGTTGGAGGGGGTGACTCACCATCTCTGGGGCTGTCCGAGGCCAGCAGCACGGGACGCCGTCGGGTCTTCTTGCTGGGCTTCCAGGATGAACCGCCGGCCTGCTCACCGGTCGCTGGGTGCCCTCCGGCGTGCGCCACTCCTGGACCACCTAGACATCTCCTGGACATCTCCTGTACCTTGGGGAGGTTGGGGAGAGAGGACCACCCTCTCTCCCCAACCTCCCAGTGTTGGGTGGCCTCAGCCAGCTCGATGGCCTCCACCAGCTCGTCCACGTTCGCTGGGTTCCGCAATGCGGCTGCCTGACGTAGCGGGCGGGGAAGGGCCCGCAGGAGGCGATCCACGACGACACGCTCCGCTACCTGGTGTGCGTTGGGACCCCCGGCCAGTAACCAGTGCTGCTGTGCGAGACGGGAGAGATTGGCCGCCTGAGCTCGGGCCGGCTGTCGTGTCACGGTCTCAAACATCTGGAGGTACATGGTAACGTCATCGTGGGATGTCATCCTCAGCAGCAGCTGCGTGGCCTGGACACGGGGGTCAGGCAGCGGAGTACGTGCGCCGGCAGCCATATGGACCGCGGCGAGCTCCCGTTCGGTTTCCCCTTGCCGAGAGGCCATGTGCTCCATAATTTGTTGCTGGCGGATGCTCACCTCGGTGAGGTGCTTCAAGAGTTCTTTCATCGCCGGGGGAGGAGCACCACCTGGGGAAACCAGAGAAGACACGTGAGCCAACAGGGCGTGTGGCAAAAGAAAAAACAAAAAAAACAATCAAACCAGTCCAGCTGGGGAAACACCGCATGGGAAGGGGTCGTCGTTGTCTTCTTCACTGTCCTGCCCGCATTCTCCACCAGTGTGGCGGGGTGAAGAAGGACACGACAAGTAAGTACAGGTGAGTTCCCCGAAGGGTGGATTTTATTGATAAATAGTGTGGCGGAAGGCGGTGAGTTGAGGTGGTCCGGTGTGGGGTGCTCAGCTTCCTCTGGGCTCTGTGTGCTGTGGCGGTGTGGGTCCGTTGTGCTCTCCCTTGTGCGGTGGGGCTGGCGGTCACACACTGCTCTCTGAAAGCAAGACAGACAGTTAGGATTAGCTGGCTCTCCTGGAGACATCTCTCACCTCTGTGTTCGTTTGCTGTGCTTAAATAGGCAGCTCTTGATGATCCACAGGTGTGGCCACTCAGTCCGTGACGAGCAGGAGCAGGTGTGACTGCTCGGTTTCCAGGGCGACGCTGATGAACGGCTAACCTTTGAGGCTAGTGGCTTTACCATAGATTTCAATGTAAATACAACTGTTTCGTTAGCTTAGCAACACCGTGGAGTTTGTTTACACTAGCGTCGATGCGCTGCGCGTGCGCAGTTCAAAGTTGCTCTGGAAGTAGGTTAAGACTTCCGTGTCATGGTCGTAACTGTGGTAACCAAAACAAACTCTAGTGGACTAGCACATGAATCATTGCATTGCAAGTACAGTTAAGCATGTTACATGAAATGTCGGCGCATTTCAACACTGTACAAATAACAACACCGCGTTTAGTTGGTTTTGCGATGTGGCACTTAAACTCTCAGTTCGTATAGAGTTAACTTTAACTTAATTCAAATAGCAGCTTTGTGCTGCAGTTAAGGGAAAAGTGAGGGCGATCTCGGTGGATCTGAAATCTTCGTGCCAGTTTCTCTGGACACATAAACACAACAGGTTTCCTTCGCTGTTGGTACACAGATAAAATTTACTTGATCAAGCTTTTAGAACAGTTCAATTAAATTTTGACACACGCAGTGTTAAGCGAGATTGCATTCACTTGGTGAACAGGGAAACATTGTTCTCTAATATTAACCCAGGGAGTCGAATAGCTTTTGTTTCAGCAGTGGAACACGCACTGGCAATCAAACTATGAATAACGAGGCTTTGATAAGTAGATTGAGGAACACGCTCAACACTATTCTTTATTCACTGATTTATTTCCCTTTGAATTACTACAGTTTAGCTCCATTCAGCGAACGGTGACTGAGATTCCCTGCCGGGAGTATAGCTTTTGAGAGGCACTGGAACACGCAGTGAAATCAATTGAGCTAAAAACAAGGCATTACAAAAATGAGGAACACGCTCAATTTCTACCTTATTGTATGATCTCAGATGTTAACTTTAAGTTCACTTACTGCCGTTTAACAATGAAGAGGCGGAGTTACAGCCTCCTCTGCATTCCTTCATTCAAGCGGTCGCGCGCTGCTTACGTCACGGATCACACACACACACACGTCTCGACTCAGCTTCTCATCTTTCATTCGCAGCAAAAGAAAAGACTAAATAACTTGGTTTATGCTCACAATTTAGATTAAACTGCCCGCATTCTCCACCAATAATACTGTAAGGGAAACAGGTCAATTTAGCTCAAAGGGAATCATTTAAGGTTTTAAAGGGAATTTGAACAGGATCACTGTTTCACGGCTGATCACTGAAACGGCCAGCGATTCACTGAACGAGACGTATAACATCAAATCTGCGCTAGATATTAATATCCAAAGTATAGTGAAAACACTATTAATTAGCACAGTAACAAGATCGGCAGTGTAAGACATTAACTTGTAAGCACAAAACACAAGATACTTCTCTTTTCAATATGAATAAGGCTTTATTAGATAAATCTAAGACATATAAACTAGTCTAACACATAAGCACACACATTCACACAAGTTGCAGGAGGATAGAAAGTTAGGTAAAGAATGATTTTAAGAGAATGAAAATGTGAAATCCCAAGTTTACAGCAATACGTGAAATTGCATAGACATGAACAACCATCAGTCACTTAATTAACCCTCGCATTGAGTTCATCAATTAGATTAAAATTATATTAGATAACACCAGTACAGATCAGAGTCTGGAGGTACGTTATTTGTGATGCCTGTGTAATGGGGTTCCCTTTGTTGTCACTGAAAAGGGGGTTTCCCGAGGTTGCTGATTGGCTGGAAGTTCAGTAGTCGTTGAAGTGACGTCTTGGGAAGCCCATGGTTGGGCGTTGGCTGAAGACGCGGAGTTGTGGGCTGGTTGAAGTTTCAGACGGGCACGCGAGGTCAGACTCGGAGACACGGCGTTACAAAACTTAACTCAGAACATGAAACTCTCAAACGGAAAAGAAAAGACACTAAAGTAAAAGAACAGAGGTAAAGTTTGAGGAGACTAGGTGGTGTTTCTTCTCATCGTGGCTAAGTAGCAGCAGGCGTGCAGGCCGAAGCACGCTGGAACCGCGCTCAAAGAACGCTAAAAGTGATGACAAAGCATGACTAAAAGCTAACGCTAAAAGGCAGGCTAAAAGCCGGCATGACTGATAGCAAAAGCTAAACGCAAGCTAAAAGCTAAAAAGCAAAGGCTAAAAAGCTAAAGCAAAAGCTAAAAGCAAAATTTGATGGTGTCCTGAGTATTTAAACTGGCCTTTTGGCCACACCTCAAATGTTGTCTTGACCAATTAGATATTGTCTTTTCTCGGTGTGTTGCGATGTTTGTCCCACCCATTCATAAATCATATGTTATCTTATCAAGCACGTGGTCCGAATTTTCCCGCTCTTGCAGGGTATAATTTGGACATGATTTCTTTAACAAGAATATGATACATTTGACAAATAACTGATGGTCAGAAACGTTTCAAGCTAGAAGATTCGAACACACACATACTAAACATGAATATGATCCCTTAAGCTATTCAAGAGTTATTTAAAAAGACATACACAATAAGTGATTAGAAACATTAAAGTCAAATGTGTGGGTTACATGTATTATATGGAGTTAAGCAATGGACTGATATCCATTTAGAAGTCTTTTTTGAGTTCATTTTGGTGCATATATGCATTTGAAGGCATTCTCTGTGCCATTCTGTGGAGTAAGGATATGTCCTTTGAAGACCAGAGAGGTTAACAGGTCTCCTTAGGAATTTCAGTCTGGTTTCCTTCGAGGTGGGGGAAGTCAATCCAAAGAGCTTGTGATCATGATTACTATCCTGGGTTTACATGTGATGGTAACGCTGTGCATCTCTTTGATTACTTGCCCCAAATTTGACAATTTCGAATTGAAATTGCAAATAATTGTTCTAATGGTGTTAATGTTGAAAGCTGTTCTGTGAAAGAGCTGGTTGGTTATGTAGCTTCAGACTGTGGTGCTAGGAGTTGATTTACAACATCCTGTTGCCTTTCCGAGGAATTCGGCTTCTCTTGTTTCAACCATGCTCATGATCGAATCTTTCATTTGTCTGGTTCAGGCCTGATACGCTACATTTACGTCTGTGTGCGTGTGTGTGATTGTGTGTGTAGACTGTCTTGTTAAAACAATCATAGATCTCACATCATTTTGACCAGTAAATGAACTTTCAACTAACCTCATGCTCACAGGTCTACGTCATAAATAGTTTAAATTGTCACCCTTTGATCACTGAACGCAAAATGTTGAGCTTTAGCTGACCTGCAGTACGACCATTTACAATGCCAGACCCCCGCAAAACTAATTAGTTTACAGTTGAGTTGCAAACCCTAAAAACCTTTAGATGTTTTACAATCTTTCAAAATACCTTTCGCTGATATGGTTGTACCGGTAATCACACAGTCCCAGACACCCGATGCCACCCGATGCCCCCCCCCCACCCCCCCACTTCCTCAAATATTATGGAAGAGAAAAAACATCTACTATATCCTCCTGAGACCCAGCTATGGAGTTTTTCCTCTGTAGTGTACTTTTTATTTTATGGTGTTTTTTTGAGACTGTACATGACACATTTTTCAGTCTGGATGTCCTGTACAGAGCACATTCAGGGCTTTCCAGAAAAACCAAATGATTGGATGTTTCACCATGAACACTCCTCTCCTTGGTTTTTACCTATACCGTACTGTACATCCTTATAGAAATATGATAATATTTTGTAATTATAATTTAAATCTGATTAACTTTCAAATTGTTTGTCATAAATCAACATATCAGGAAAATGTTTATTAGGCTTCAGATCAAAATATGACTTCCTGTTATGAAACAGGACATCATTTTACACATGTCGACTGTAGAGGACACCAGGACTAAAAGCATGTTTACTGTATTATGCATTTTGGGAGACAAAATAATTGCATAGGAAAACAAATTATATAGCAGTATTCTTATGAAATATTAGATATTATTATGAAAATCTGGCCAATTACTACCATTATTACACTTCTTTTTTCAACATGCTGTTCAAACAAGCACTTTAATGTGCAAATAAGATACAGTGTATAGATAACATTGTGCTTAATGGAAAACCCAGTTTATGGACTTTTTGAACACATATTGTATAAAGCAAAATGGTATATTAAATAATTTTGTTATATATTTTATAAAATAGTTGAGAACCATCCTTAAAGTTTGGTATAAACAAAATCCTGAAACCTAAAAATTGATTGATTAAAAAAAAAAAAAAAAAAAAATCCCATTGTTTTTGTCATATTCTTGTCATTTTATTTTTAGAAAAACTCAGTTCTGGTTTTCTCTACAGAGGACATAGCATAAAATATGAATAAAATATAATTTTTCAAAAATTTTATTTTACCTTTTTTTTTCTCTCTAAAGATCTAAACAATGTAATGACATCAAAAATACAAAATTGACAAAGCTTTTTATTTCTGGTTCTCAGGAGGATAGGGGTCAAATTTTAACTATAATTAAATATAAAAGTAAATAAATAAATAAATTGTATTATTTACAAATTACAACTGTAGCTCTAGACAGTTACCTATGGCTATGACTTTATTAATACAGTTGTCTAATTGATTTTATAGTATCAAGCGTTCAGAAATCATACAAAAGAAAATTAAGTAGTTTTACTATGATAAAACCATGGTTTGTTTTTGTAAGGGTTGTGATGTCCACATGTTTCTGTTGAAGAAATTTTAGAGGCTGTGTCATCATATAGCAAAAAGCTGGCCAAAAATGAAAGATTAAGTGAATATTTGAATTAAATGTTTGGCCAACAAGGATTTGATTGTCCTGTAAGTGTAACAGCAGCAATAACCAGGATTGCTGATGTCTTTTCACTGGCATAGATGTCCATCCATCAGTTATGATCATTTGCATTCAGCAGCAAACATAAGGCGCAATCGGTCGTGAGCGCAGATGGGGGAATGGCGCATCAAGTGTTTTTTTTTTTGTTTTTTTGTTTTTGAGCAGCTGGGATGGTGCCCCCCCTGGGAGTTGGTGCCCTACACAGACCGTGTACTCTGCGTATAGGGAGCGTTGGTACTGTTCCTGTTTAATATTTGTATGCGTGTATGGGGGTTTTAACTGATATAGCAATGTGTAATGTTGTAAAAGTTTAGACATATTAAAGGATTTAGGCTACTAAATTAAGTGTGAGTGTGATGTCCGCGACGACGTAAATCCGGTAATTCTGCAAACAGCAGTGTACTTGATAACATCAGTCAGCTTGCCTTGTCTACTGCAATTTTCCTCACTGTATATTTACAATAAAATGAAATAGGATATCAAATACCACTGCCTCCTTTCGTTTTCATTTGAAGATAATAATAGCCGCAGAAATGTGCTTAGTTCAGGGAAATGTGTATATACAGCCATTACAATGAAACGAAATATTATATCAATTTCCTTTTTATTTTCATTTTAACATATAGATAAATTGAATAAAGACCAAAGATTACCTGTTAGATTTACAAAAAAAAACTAATTATATTTTATGTTTAACCACTAAAGAGTATCAGAGCCAGCGGCACATATCAGAAGGACTAGCCAAGGTGAGGCTGTTCTCCACGGATACATAATCACTGGGCTCCCGCTGATCGCGTGGAGCTGACCGTCTCCGAAATCGGCGAAACATATTTTTAAATAGGCGCTGTCTTTATAAATAAACCACAGATTTGAGTTTTAAACAACTATATTCTCGCCTGAAATACTTTTAAAATTACATTTCATGACATAATAACAGTAATATTTTGAAAATGATCCGAATAAATGGTGGTTGAAATCACAATGCTGTGTGAACTCAACCAATCAGCATGTTTAGTGCCCAAGTCCTGCCCCCGAAAGTTCCGGAACTTTGAAAAAGTACTACCTCACCAGCAGGGACTTTCTGAGAAGCCCTGAAGTTGCAAACCCCGGTACAGTACGTGGCGGTATGCACCTGAACAAGTTGGTTGCGACCTGACATTAAAAACAGAGAGAGAGAGAGAGAGAGAGGGGACTTTCTGAGGGGCATTTTTTTACCCGGAACTTTATTTAGTTCCTGGTTCCTGCGGTGGAAACACACCGAGTACCAGCCCAAAGTCCCTAGTTCCTGGGTAAAGTTCCTGCGGTGGAAACGCGGCTTGAGAGTGTCAGCTGCACGCGAGGTTGGTCCGACGGAGAGGCCGTAAGCTTTGTTGGGGATCTTTTTTTTTTTTTGTTTAACTTTCTGTCAGTAACAAAGTCTAGATTTTTAAAATTGTAGTTAATGATAGAGTACAACATAGTTTTTGACAAGTATCTTGTGCTGGTGTTTTAACGACTGTGTCTGATGCATTTTCTTTTAGATCAGCGTAAATACATCCCAGCAAACATTCGGACGTCTATTGACCATTGAAAAGACGTCCGTCCGACACGTCCTGTCATGGTTGAAAAATAGTTCCAAAATGAAAGTTGAACCGATGTCTTTTACGTCTTCTGGACGTGGACTGCACGTCTTTTCTGCACGTCCCTGGACGTCTTAATGCGTCGTCTTCTGGACGTCTAAATGTGTCGTCTTCTGGATGTTTAAATGCGTTACTGCATAGTTTAAGTGTATGTATATATAAGCCTGCATTTAAAATAATCACACACTCACTGTGTAACATCGTGAAAGGCAATCAATTATTTCTTGAGGTTTAACATCTTGACAAAGGTTAAAAATCGGTCCAGTCAGACCTGAACGTCCATAAAACGTTTTAATCACGTGTAGAAAAGAACACATTATTTGTGGACATAAGCAAAAAAGAAGCATGTTCTGATTTAGCACATTTTATTGTTATTGAACAGTTTAGCATCTGTTAAGCAAACTAAAATACTGAATTACAAAATACTGAATTATCATATAAAGGTATAGTACATCCAAAAATGAAAATTCTGTTATTTACTCACCCTCATGTTTCAAACCTGTATACCTTTCTATGTTCTGACGATATCGTTTTCACGTTTGCTTTACTGGGACAATGACAAATAAGAATATTCAAGATGATAAAAATCTAGTTAAAAAATTAGTTTTTCAGTGTAGTCTTTGTATCCATTTTGGATTTCTGAAATAAGTTTACAAGCCTTACCATTTTCGTCACTGGATAAAAAGTGATTTCTATTTTCACAGTATTTTTTATTAATGTTTTTAATATATAATAATATAAATCAATATTATTTATTTAATTGCATTTATTTTTAAATACTTTAATAATATAAATAATATTAATTATTAAGAAAATAATTGTTATTTGAACATGTGGAATAACCACCTTGCAGGAGCCATTGTTGTCATGTGACGAGAAAATCATAAAACACAGAAGACCCTCATCATAAAATATGTTTGAAATCATTGCTATTTATCAAATCAAAGTGGTGTAAACAATTTTAAACTGTAGAACCAACATGAATTCAAATATTACATTTCTGAGAATGCGTTCACGTGTTTTCTACTAGAATGTTAAAAGACTGTTTCTTTTTATCATGTCTTAATTAATCTTGTCATTGACTTACACAGTTGTCTAATAAACACAAACATATTTAGAAAAATGTTTGTAACCACACAGATCTCACAACCCATTAACTACCATTATAGGAAAAATGATTATGATAGTTAATGTGAGGCGAGATCTGCTTGGCTACAAACATTCTTCCAAATATCTTTGAGTTCAGAACATAGAAAGGTATACAGGTTTGAAACATGAGGGTGAGAAAAATATGACTCTTTTCATTTTTGGGTGAACTGTCCCTTAAACACATTACAGTTGTTTGGCTCATTTCTTGTAACCTCCACCCCATCTCTTCCTGGAGCGTGCTTAAGGTGTTCCGCCCTTGATGCATCAATTTCAGAGTCTCCACCTCTTCACAGCATCTGAGGGAAGAGAATATATTTCTTTTTTAAATAAATAAAATTAAAAATTTAAGATAAATGACATGCACTTATTTTCAAAATATCTTTATGGTCTACAGCTAAAATAAATTAAATAAAAAAAACTTTGAACAAGATCAATGAATCATGAAAGAAACTTTAGAAAAAGGTAATCAACATGCATTAGATTTTATTTGTATTGTATAAAAGATGTTGTGCTTTAATGTGATGCCCTTGAGAAAGACCCTTAACTAGGTGTGTAACTGTGAGAAAGTGAACAGGACATTTCTGATAAGACAGGTGGGCTGTGATGTTCCCTGAATAGTTAATTAAAGCATACCAATAAAAATTACATCAATATAAGTAACTTTTAGCCTACAATAATGTTAGCTAATTTTAGCCATACTCAGTGAATCTCGGTTGACAATGTGGGCATCATTTCTCTCGGTTCCTTCGTGTCAAACAGGTAAAACTCAAGCACGTTAATCAAATAATACAAAATGTACTTACCCAACAGTAGATTTTACATAATATATATCGATACATCTCCCTCCTCGAGTCCTCTCCTCGTGGTTGCTCAATGTTCCGGAAAAACGCGAGATCTCGCGAGATAATCTATCCTATCGCAGGATTTTGTAATATCACGAAATATATTACTGTTTTGTTTCTACATCTTGGCAGCACCGTTTTGGCAATTACATACAACTCAGACCGAAATGATGACCAGATATATATCTGTTTTACATGTATATGCATAGATTCCATAAAAATAATAACAACGAATACATAAAACAGGTTGAAATAATGACTTAATTGCAGTGTGGCTTTGCAATCACTTAACCACACTGGGCACTTTGTGATTATAATTTATTTAAACAATATAAAGTAAATATATTTACTTTGTATACATTTTTTTCCCCTGCTGATTTGAGGTTATTTTCTTTCCCTCTGTCACTGTCACTGTCTCTGGATGTGGCTGAATATGTGTCCGTGTCTCCCTGCCTGGTTGGTCTTGTGTCCTTGTCCCTAGCTGTTCCTGTTTACTGTGTTCCTGTTGTGGTATCACTTGTGCACTTCAATACCATCTTATCAGTCTGTTTTGTCAAACCCTTGTTTTCTCACACTGCAATTGGGTCCTCCTTCCTAGATCCCTTACATTACGAACCAGCCAAAGTCAGGACCCAGCAGATGACCTTTACTACTCCAGTTTTTCCTTATCTAGTGAATTTTTGCCCTGATTTTTATTTATCATTTCTTGTCAGTTTCAGATACCCCTGAGTTGGCTGTGATTGCTGCAGACATCTCTGGGTCAGTCAAGCCAGTTCCAGGCACCTTAGATTTGACCAAACTTGCTGCAGCTATCCCTGATCTAGTCAAGTTCATACCAAATTCTCCTGAACTGTGGCCATTTCTGAATCAGTCAAGTCAGTTTCAAACTTCGCCGAGGTTGCTGCAGTCATCCTTGTTTTAAGTCTGTTCAAATCATTCCTGAGAGAATAAGTTATCCAAGCCAGTCCAGCCCCAGAGCTCACTCCAGTGTCGGCTCCAGCCTCGGAGGCCAGTTCATCAGCCCCAAGGGCACTCAGTCAGTTCCTGAGTCTCTTCCTTTGGCCCAGAAGGGGATTTCAATAGCCCCCCTAGTCCTTCCTCAGTCAATTTTGGAACCTGGTCCAGAGGTGTCTAGTTCGGTGGTCTTGTTGTCAGCACTTCAAGTCACAGTTACAAGGGTAATCTCCCAAACCTCCCGGCCTATTTTGACTTTCTTACAGAAGTTATACCAGAGATTGTTCTAGACTTTCATATCATGTCATTCCGGTCAGTTGTCAAGTCCCCAGAGATCACTCCTGTCATCTTCACAGAAGATGTTCCTGTTGTGTCACGTATCCAGAGATCACTCCTGTCATGTCCACAGATGTTGTCAAGTCTGTTTGTCTGTTTGTCTTGTTAAGCCCACGGAGGTTGTTCCTGCTAGTCAAGGTACAGTCACTGAGATCATACCAGACAAGCTATCTGCTGCTTCTGACGAGTCCCTTGGAGGATGTTCCTACTATTTGTCAGCCACCTGAAGAGGCTATCCTGTTCGTTTTTGTCCCGTTCTTGAAGATTGTTCCTGTTTGTCTTGTCAAGCCCACGGAGGTTTTTCCTGCTAGAAGTTGCGCTCACTGAGATCATACTGGATCAGCTATCTGCTGCTTCTGACGAGTCACTCAGAGTGTGTTCCAGCTAGTCATGTTTCACCTGTGGAGGCTGTCCCCAAGTATACTACTCTCCCTGTCATGAACTCTGATGTTCCTGTAGTCTGCTCAATCCCAGTGCTAACCACTAACCATGACACTGACTTTCACCCACCGCCACTACCACCCCACCCCCACTACCTGCACTTTCTATTCTTGCAACTATTATCTTTTTAGTTGGAGGGGGTAGTGTCAGGGTTTTGCACTGTCACTGTTTTGTTGTGTTTGTGTGTGTGTGTGTGTGTTTTTTTTTTTTTTTTTGGTCTATGTCTTGTGTCAGCACATGGCCTTGTTAACGGTTTTCTCGGCCATGTGCTCCTTTAGCCCCTCCTTGTTTCCCTTTACCACACCCTCTTGTTAGTCTAATTGTGCTCACCTGTTCCTCATGTGTTTTCCTCCCTATTTATTGTGCCCCTTACCCTTTTGTGTTTGCTGGTTCGTGGTCATTCTCACCCCCTCGGTCACCGTCTCTGTCTGTGGATGTGGCTGTGGCTGAATGTGTCTGTGTCTCCCTGCCTGGTTGGTCTTGTACCCTTGTTTTGTCTAGTCCTTGTAGTTCCATGTTCTTGTCTTGCTCCTTGTTTTAGTAATCTGTTTGTTCTTGTTTTTTTGTTGTTGTTGTTGTTGTTGTTTTTACTAGTAAAAACTAGTTTTCTAGTCCTGATTCTTGGTTTTGTTATTCTTTAAGTTAGTTAAATTGGTAATTTCTTATATTGTTACTTTACTCTTTTAGTTCATTGGTTTATATTTTCCCTTGTCTTGGGTTTAATTTGTGTTTCTGTGGAGCTTTGTCCTGTCTGGTTTTGTTATAGAGTTCCTGACCTGTTCCCGTGTGTCCTGCCCTGGTTCTACCTGCCTGGCACTTGGTCAGCTTCAGAGTCGGCGGTCAACAAGTGTCAGAGCACTGCTCCATGGTGCCTTGTGTGGTCTTCTCCATCAGCCTGGTCTTGCCGCCACCTCTGTTGCCAAAGTATACTGCCAGTTTTCTGAAGCTGTCCCAGTGGCCTTCCCTAGCTGTTCCTGCTTGCTGTGTTCATGTTGTGGTATCATTTGTGCACTTCACTACCCTCTTGTATCAGTCTGTTTTGTCAAACCCTTATCTCACACTGCAGTTGGGTCCTCCTTCCTAGGTCCCTGACATGAAATGGCATCAAAACTGTAATGTTATCGAAATAGAATGTCGACCAATGAAGAGGTAATTACAGTCAAGCTTTGGGGTGTTGAGTGACTCATCTATGTTTTGATTATCATTCTGAATCCAATTCATAGTCTTTTTTTTCAGCTTTTACTAAAAATGTTAGGTTTTATGAAACTTACCCACATTAAAGTGTTTAAAAAAAAGTGTTTTGTTTACAAGCAGATACCCTGTTCTTTCTTTGGATGTTTTGTATGTTCAGGTATTCATATATATACAATATTAAAACTTAAATGGGGACATGGTAGTCTACTTAAAGTACGATGTAAAGGTCACTTAAAGAAAACTTATGAGTATACTTGCAGCATAAAACTAATGCTGCAAGCAGTGATGAAAGGGCCCTCACACCTGGGCTCACTACCACCCAGTGGGTGTTGGGGAAACAGCAAACAGTAGGCAATATGCTTTTAAAGTGGTTAATGTTGGATAAATGCATCAAATTCACTTATATGTGCCAAACTTCCTGCTGCCAGTTGGTGGCGCTATGACTATAACTGGATATTGACATGTAGATGTCCTCAGGCCAGTACTCTTACCAAACATGTGAAGTTTGAGGCAGATTGGACTTTGCATGTTTAAGTTGGTGTAAAACAAGTCATTTCCTGTTGCCAGCAGGTGGCGCTATAATTATAATTGAATATTGACCTTTATATGTGCTCAAGCCAGGACTCTTATAAAATGTGTGTAGTTTGGGGCAGATTGGGCATTGTATGCATGAGTTACAACAACTTCCTGTTTCTTAGTATGAATAGCATGCTTTAGCACTTGGTAAATGTTGCTAGCATGTTTGAGAATTTTTCTAGCATGTTTAGCACACAATGGCATATTTTACTGTGTAGCTAATAGTGCATACCAGTGTAAAACATGTCAGTTCCTGTTGCCAGTAGGTGGCGCTATAACTACAACCAAATATGAGCATGTAGATGTCTTCAGGCCAGGACTCTAATCAAACTTGTGAAGTTTGAGGCAGATTGGACATTGTATGCATGAGTTACAGTACTGTTCTGTTTTACTGCATTAATAGCATGCTTTAACACTGAGCTAAGTGTTACTAGCATGTTTAAGCATGCTTCTAGAATGTTGCCAGCATATTTAACATTTTTGATGCTTTTTATTATGTTGCTAGGAGTCCATAACAGTGTTAAACATGTCACTTCCTGTTGCTCGCAGGTGGCGCTATGACTATTATCGAATACGGGCATGTTGATGTGTTCAGGACAGGACTCTATTCAAACTTGTTCAATTTGGGGCAGATTGGACACTGCATGCCTGAATTACAGTAACTTCCCGTTTCACTGCATTAATAGCATGCTTTAACACTTAGCTAAGTGCTGCTAATATGTTTTAGTATGTTTCTAACATGTTGCCAGTGTATTTAGAACTTGCTGACACTTTTTAATATGTTGCTAGGAGTCCATAACAGTGTTAAACATGACACTTCCTGTTGCCAGCAGGTGGTACTATGACTATAACTGAACACAGGCATGTTGATGTGTTCAGGACAGGACTCTTGTCAAATGTGTGAAGTTTGGGGCAGATCGGACATTGCTTGCCTGAGGTACAGAAACTTCCTGTTTCACTGCATTAACCCTCTGAGGTCTAGGGGGTTTTGGGGGCCTGGAGAAGTTTTGACATGCCCTAATGTTTGTGCTTTTTTTCAGTTGCTTCTAAACATATACATGGCTAAAGTCTGAAAACACTGTATTCAGTACAAACTGGGCTACAATAATATGTAAATAGCATGTATGTACATGATTGTGTTTTTAAAAAAACAAAGATTATGTGGTTAGTGAAAAACTAAAATTTTGAAGTCACTGAAATAAGGTCATAAAACAAATACACAACATTTGTTCACAAGACTGTCAAACTTGGAACGTTCAGCCTAGAATTTTTGCTTCAAAATGATGTGAAAATCATCTGGTTTACTCACTCACAGAAAACAATTAGTTGATTTAAATTTTCTAAGACACTTTTTGTTTGTAAAGGGCATATGCGAGTAGGCGTCAACTATCATAAATATTTGTGTGATTAACACCTGAGAAGACAAAGGCCCACATAATGAGCTGCATAATGAGCCTTTTAGTCAGGTGTGTGACTGAGAGGGAAGAGTTACAAGAAAGAATGAGAGGACAAAATAAATGTATATATTCTTATGTTTGTAATTTATTTAGAATATATTTAATTATCCCAAAAAATAATTTGAGATTCACTTGCAAGTGCAGTTAAACAGTTTATTAGGAACAATCAAAGCTGACTTTCAAAGCTGAATTTTTAGCATCATTATTCCAGTCACACGATCCTTCAGAAATAATTCTAATATTCTGATTTTCTACTCAAAAAAAAAAAAAAAGTTTATTATTATTATTATTAATAATAATGTTGAAAAGAGCTTAGAATATTTTTTTCAGGTTTTTTTTGATAAATTGAAAGAACAGCAAGACTGGATGCTGAAAATTTAGCTTTGATCACAGGAATAAATTAAATTGTAAAATATATTCAAATAGAAAGCAGTTATTTTAAATAGTAAAAATATTGAACAATATTACTGCTTTAGCAAACTGGTATTAACTGGTATTGTGTAATGTTGAAATATATAAATGAACATCACATAACTAGCATTTCCCAATTGTATATTGTTTATGTGCTCTCAAATAAACTAAATGATAAACTGCATTCTTAATGTTATTGTGATGGTCACTGATACTAGTAGTACAGTAGAACATTTAGATGATGTAAATGAAACTTCATAATGTTTCACTTGATTATACATTTAGTCAGGAATTATAGTTTGGAACTAGTAAAATGTGTACACGTTATATGAAACCTAATACAAGTATATAAATCAATAAATAAATAAAAAGACTTACTCATGTTTATGATCTCTGCTGGATAAAGCGCTTCATTCTTTTTTCTGAGGAAATCCAAAACTCAAATCCTGAGGTAATCCTCAGCGCATCTTCTTGGGGTGAATTATGTCTTATTCCTCTCAGCGCGAAGCAAACAGTAAAATAAAATAAAAAAAACTTGAACTGTCTTGCTGCTTTGTTTTCTGTATGGGCGTTTACAAGACGTGAGCTTCTCGTGGAACACTTTACTCTCAATAGCGCGTGGGTGTGGTCACATTAGATATAATGAAGGGAGATGTGAAAGATGGACATCGCATTGTTTTCATATGGATAACTTTATCACAGAATATTTGTTTTTCGTATCACTTGCTTAGTTTAAAGGTAGACATGTCAAGCTTTCTATAGATATATCTCTCAAGTCAAGTCAAGTCAAGTCAAGTCAAGTCTGCTTTATTGTCAATTCTTCCACATGTACAGTACATACATACAGAGAATCGAAATTGCGTTACTCTCAGACCCCCGGTGCATACAGATAACACTAACAGTAGAGCCTAAAAATCTAGATCAAATATAAAATATAAGATAAAACTATACAATAAGGGAATGTAAAAAAGACATAATAGAAAAAAATAAAATAAAAATAAGGTTAAATAAAAGCAGCGCAAGGCACATGGCAGATAGAGTGCAAACCAGTGAACAAACAGTGCAGATAAAAAGATTTTTAGTGCATAAAAAAATAGCTTATTCAGTCTGATTTAAAAGTGACAAAGTGACAAAGGGCTCAATAGCAGTTATTTTATTAAACTGACTGATGAGGTGGTAGAATGCACTGCATGAAAAGAGCTGTATACGGACAAATACGGGATGGGAAATCTCTGCTAAACTGTAGGTTTGCCAGATAAATGAGGCAGAGTGCTTGGAAAGGTAATACACAGAAGTAAACTCGTGAAACATCCAGAAACCTTACGTATGTGGATGTATATAGGAACTGGTGGAAGTTTCCAGGAATCCTTACAGCTGGTTGTGAGGAGGGGTGGGTGTGAGGTGTGAAGGGCTTTTTATATGTTAATGACCCCCAGGTAGAGGTGCCTTCTCTGTTTTCAGAGCTGGGGGGGGGGTAAAAATGTCTCGTAAAGACAGCACATACAGTATTGTGGAACATAAAAACTGTGTTTGCTAAATACGTTTATTATTAATATAATTTAATTAGTCTATTTAAGAAACTTAGCATCATTCAAATTAACTGAAATTCAATGGACACAATTACCATTTTGATATGTGAAAATTATGTCTCTGACTTTTCATGTTTAATGTAGTCTAGAGGAATGCAACAAATGTTATTTCAAAATATATATTTTCAACACTTTGAAAACATGTCTCCAACTGCCCTATGTCAGTATGTTGTGCACGTATCTCTCAATGCTGCATTCATTGTATAAAAGAAGCAGTTCAAATGAGACATTTTGTTTCACAAACATCATGTAACACATTTTGCTAGCTAGGATGTTGATAAATTCAGTACCATATGCATAAGTCAGTGAAATTTAAAGCTGCTTGTTTTTTGCTGATGTCTCATGATTTGAAGTTCACTGTTTCTATTGTTATTATGATTCTACCCTAACATTTCATTAAATCTTTTAAAATAGAAACAAAGAAAATCAATAGACAGGTCCATAATCTAAAAGTCTTTCACATGTGAATGCAAAACATGTTGGGTGATACAGACTGACAAACTCGGGCAAAAATATCTGCAGATACCTGTCAGCTACTGTACTTCTAGTCCAGAGGTGCCGAAACTAGGGCACGCAGGCCAAAGTTGGTCTTTTATAATATATCCGTGTCACATTTGACCCTGGGCCACAAAACATAAGTAAACTCATAAGTAGCACATGTAGGTTATATTTGTAGCATTAGCAATAGCCAACAATACATTAAATGGATCAAAATAATTGATTTTTCTGTTGTTAAAAAATATTAGGATATTAAAAAAGTTCCATAAAAATAATAGTAATGTAAATATATTTATTGGTGTGTTGTGTGTGAAGATCACTACATTTATCAAAAATATATTTATCATTAGTAGCCTAATATTTGTTGCTAAGGACTTCATTTGGATAACTGGGGATTTTCTCAAAAAAAAATTTTTTTTGCCGTTTTTATTGTTGTATCTCTGCCAAATATTTATAAAGTAAAAAAAACAAAAAAAAAAAAATGTACCCGTATGACTGGTTATGTGGTCCAGGGACACATATTATAAATTTTATGTAAGTTTAATTGCTATATCAAAATAACTTATGGTATATCATATCAAGCGACACAGCCAAGCGACTTTCCGCAACACACCTTATCCCCTAAACACGCTTGTTAGTAATATAATTTAATTTGTTATTTTTGACTGTTGCAAAAATGTTCTCAAATAAACAAAGTCAATAGACATGATTACCTTTTTAATGTGTAAAAATTACTTTATATGTCTGACTCTTCATGGGTTACATTAGTCAAGAGGAATACAACAAACATTGTTTTAGTATATCAAGAAAAAGGTTTATTGTAAAGGTTGACATTTACAGATAATGACAAAAATGAAAATAGACTAACAATGACAAAACAAATTTCTAAATCTCTACCACAGTGCATAGTGGAATTACAACCGAGACCTTCTCTTTAGTGTGACTTAACTGCACGGTTGATGTACTAAGTACACATCTGCCTTCAATACGCTCCACAGGGAGAAATGCTGCAGCAGTATCAGTCTGTTCCGGCCATTATGTCGGTGACGTAAGGGAATGCAACCAATGACATTACAGTATCATTCGCGCGAACACAATTTAAATTGTTGGCATTGTGTACGGAAGTCATTTTTTGCGAATTGCGACTTGGTGAAACTGACTATTGTTTGTGATGGCGTGTAAAAGAAACCTGAGTTTTACTACTCCCGTGAGTAATAGGGCTTTGCAACCAGCAGCAAGCCCACTGAGCATAAATGATTTAACGAAACAGCTGATCTCCCGGTCAGAACGCTTTGTCTCGTCAGCTTGAGGGTTTGATGGAGAAGCAAGCTGCAACACACTGTTCTTCTCGAAGATGCTATCCAGCGTCTTTGTGCTCTTGAGCGAAAGTTTGACGAGCAAAGACCGCAAGAGGAACAAAGACCGCGGGAAGAGCCATTACATAAAAGGATAAAGAGGGCGCACAACGTGGGCATTGCGGTAAGTTGAGTTTTATTTTAGCGGACAATATAGTAGTAAAGATATGTATAATAAAGGCTAGATGTTTGGCCCGCACCGCATTTGGCGGACATCTTACCATGGGGAGCTCGCTCGCTCACTTGTAGTATTGTATTTCAATGGTGCATGCATTTTTAAATAACAATAACTTGCTCCATTTTCTACCGATTTTCAAACGGTTTGGTTTGTTATAAACGTTAGAGATGAACCTGTGACACTTAGGGTGGCCATTCGTGCCAGTCCCGCCAGACACACCCGAACATGTTTTCAGGTGCGTTCTCCGGAAGTCGCGTTGGTCGACCGCATATGTCATCGAGGTTCTCACATTTCAGTTAAAATACATTAGAAAATTAAGATTTATTTCTTTTAAGACATACAATCATTGTAGTTTCATTTTTACCTTGAAATGTAACGGTTGCTTTTCTGAAATTGAACCCGAAATATTAAACCTTGATGACGTATGAGGGTCAATTATTTTTTTAGACCCTTTCGTTGTTGTAGTTGTCCGGCCTTTTAACAGTTTGTCACGTCTGTAAGTTACACAACGTCGTTTGAAAACTTTTGTTTCCAGCCAATGTAACGTTATGTGTGCATGTATTAAGGCGTTTTTCATTCAATGTTACAGGAAGCTGTAAGGCGCCTTCACAATTCGGAAAACAACCCACATAAATATGATCCACAAACTGGGTAAGACTGCTGTTTTTTCTGCTATGTTTATTTGGCCTTTGTGGGCCATGCTGTTTATGGGGTTTTACATATTCCTTTTAAATGTATTTAATGACACACTTCTCTCTTTCCACACAGAATAAGTTTGCCTCTTAACCAAGCAGTCATGACTTATCAGCTAGAGGAATTGAAATCAACTTTTGCAGATGCAGACCCTGAGTGTATACAAGGTAATTTTAAAATGTTTGTTTAACAATTTTAATGTCCATAATTTTAGTCTCTTATATTTTGTCCATCTTATGATTTCAATAGTGTAGTTTCTGTCACTTATCTGAATTTTTCTTTTATTCAGCGTGTTGCAAGACATACTTTGAAACACTTCGGAGAAAGTACAATTTTGTCTCAGCCAGAAAAGTCCCAGCTAAGAGATGCCATTAAAACAGGAGCTAAAAACCGACAAAGGAAAAGACGGGTAAGTGTAGAAATTAATCAACTTGGCTTTAAAGGGATAGTTCACCCCAAATTGAAAATTCTGTTATTTTCTTCTGATAACCACAAAAGAAAATATTTTTAGGAATGTTTGAAATCAAACTGATCATGAGTTCCAATCACTTCCATAGTATTTTTTTTTCTACTTTAAAGTCAATGGGGCTCATGATTGGTTGGATTATAAACATTCCATCTTTTGTGGTTATCAGAACAAAGACATTTACAGGTTTGTAACAACATGAGAGTGAGTACATTGACAGAATTTTCATTTTCGAGTGAACTATTCCTTTAAGTTTGATACATTTCTGGGTGTTTTTAGTGGTTAACACATTGTGTGTTTTGCAGTTGCTGGATTCCAGGTCCAAGGTTGTTCAAACCGATGCAGAGAGAGAGCTTTGGCAGACTGCAACAGTGGAGCTGATGTCTGTCTGACGAGGAGGATGCCATTGTTGATGGAAGGCCAGTGTGGATTGTGAGGTCTCCATCTCACAGGAACCCACAATTGTCAGAACTTTGTGAGGAGCTTCAGCGCAGATTGGAGGCAGACATGCGCTACACTATTTTGCATCATCAGCGTGTTAAGGCTGATGGAAATGGACATGATGGACCTTCCTTTATTCAACTTTAACTAAACTGCACTGGTTTTGCAATTTTAATAATTGCACCACAAACTGCACATTTTCACTTATTCTCTTCTATTTTATCTTATTCTTTGTATACTTATTAGGTTAGATTTATTTAGTTTCATATTCTGCAACTTATTTTCTTTTAATATTGTTTGTGTTTGCTGTGGTTGGTTTCATTTTAAATACTTTGTGCTGTGTGTACATCTTAAGTAGTTTATTTAGTTTTATATTCTGTAACAGTATAATATTGCTTGTGTTTAGTAAAATTTTATAAAAGTACTTTGCTTTGTGTACATATTATTTAGTTTTATATTCTCTAACTGTTATAATATTGTTTGTGTTTGGTTAAATTTTATAAAAGTACTTTTTCCCCTGTACAGTTCCTATAGTTTTATTTATATATTTAATGCTTTATTTATATATTTAATGCTTTAAGTGTTTTGGTTTAATTTTAATAAAAAGAAATTCTGAATCCATTCTGTTTTCCATTTTTGAGGGGGTTGGGTTGTATAGTGGGTGGGGTGGTTATGGTTTATTAACATAGCTGGCCAAAACCAATCAAGTCACTATGCTATGAGGGCTTGGTTTGGGCTAAATGAAAACCGTGACCAATCAAATACTAGTATCAGGAAATTGACAGGTCACTGTCCCAATAGTTGTCAGGGTTTGGGGTGTGTTTTTTTTAAAACAACCAATCAATGTTGAGAAAAAAACAGCAATAAGGACAGCAGAGGTGTGTCAAGGTGTGAAGTGAAAGGGCTCTTGAGGTGTGAAAATGTCTCCTGACAACATTCTTCAGGGGATTACTTGCCATGGCAACAAATGGCTGCATATACCATGGGGATATCCCTTCAGCAAGATACATCCGAATTGGTATCATTACGGGAGTTTCCTAACTTGGTGGAATTAGAAGTTTACCCTCAGTGGAACTAGTAGATACTTCCGAAAATCAGTGGAGTATACAGGAGTTTCCTAGTACGGATACACCTCTTTTCATGCAGTGATGGTTTAAGTTCAGTGGTGATTGTGTGTATTTGGTAGTGTGAGTGGAGTTGCTGCACAAAGTGACTGGTGCATGACATCGTATGTTAGAGGGAGGGGGGGTGGAAGGACCTGGGGATGTGGGACCTGAGGAGGGGTGGTTCATAGTTCAGTGGTGCCTGAGGCAGAAGAGGGACGGGGGCAAGTTCGGGAGCGAGTTCAGCTTCCTGACAGCCTGATGGATGAAGCTGTCCTTCAGTCTGCTGGTCCTGGCCTGGAGACTCCGCAGTCTCCTCCCTGATGGCAGCAGACTGAAGAAGCTGTGTGACGGGGTGAGTGGGATCACCTGCAATGCAGAGGGCTTTTCGAGTGAGACGGGTTCCATAAATGTCCTGGAGGGAGGGGGGGAGAGAGACACCAATGATCTTCTCAGCTGCTCTCACTATGCGTTGCAGAGTCTTCCGGCAGGACGCGTTGCAGGCGCCATACCACACAGTGATGCAGCTGGTCAGAATGCTCTCAATGGTGCCTCTGTAGAAGGTGTACATGATGGGGGGTGGGGCTCTGGCTCTCCTCAGTTTGCAGAGGAAGTAGAGACGCTGTTGTGATTTCTTGGCCAGTGCTGCAGTGTTGTCGGTCCAGGAGAGGTCCTCTGTGATGTGCACACCCAGGAACTTGGTGCTGCTCCACTCTCTCCACAGTCGCACCGTTGATGGTCAGAGGAACATGCTGAGTGTGCGCTCTCCTGAAGTCAACAACAATCTCCTTCGTCTTCTCCACGTTCAGAGAGAGATTGTTTTCACTGCACCATCCGGCCAGCCGGCTCACCTCGCTAATGTAGTTTGTCTCATCTCTGTTGCTAATGAGACCCACCACAGTCGTGTCATCCGCAAACTTAATGAAGAGGTTGGAGTTGTGTGACGGTGTGCAGTCGTGGGTCAGCAGAGTGAAGAATGGAGGAGGAGGGGGCTCAGCACACATCCTTGGGGGGCCCCAGTGTTCAGTGTGATGGTGCTGGATGTGTTGCTGCCGACACGTACTGCCTGAGGTCTTCCAGTCAGAAAGTCCAACAGCCAGTTTGCACAGCGAAGTGTTGAGCCCCAGCTCGACCATTTTGTGAAAGAGCTGTTGAGGGATGATTGTGTTGAATGCTGAACTGAAGTCTATGAACAGCATTCTGACGTATGAGTCTTTTTTTCTCTAGATGTGTGAGTGCTGAGTGGAGGGTAGTTGAGATGGCATCATCGGGTCGACCGGTTGGACCGATATGCAAACTGGAATGGGTCCAGGGGGGGGGGGGAGGGCAGACTTGATGTGGTGGATGACTAGCCGTTCGAAGCACTTCATGAGGATGGGAGTAAGTGCAACAGGACGGTAGTCATTGAAGCAGGATGGAGATGGCTTCTTCGGGACTGGAATGATGGTGGTAGCTTTGAAGCATGTGGGAACAACAGCCTGACTAAGTGAGATGTTGAAAATGTCTGTGAAGACATCAGTGAGTTCTGCTGCACAGTCTCTCAGTACACGGCCCAGGAATGTTGTCAGGACCCGGAGCTTTGCGTGCATTGATCCTGCTGAAAGATCTCCTCACGCTGTCCGGGGTCAGCATCATCACCTGGTCACTGGGTGGAGGTGGAGTCTTCTGTGCAGTGGAGCTGTTTTGTGCCTCAAAGCGAGCGAAGAAGGTGTTCAGCTCGTTCAGCAGAGAGATGTTGCTGTCACAGGTCCGCTGTGGGGGCTTGTAGTCCGTAATGGTCTGTATCCCCTGCCACAGGCTCCGAGTGTCTCTGCTGTCGCTGAAACGATGGGCTATCCTCCTGGAGTACTGTCTCTTAGCCTCTCTGATGCCGCGGGATAGGTTGGCCCTGGCTGTTCTCAGGCCCCCCTCGTCTCCAGCTCTTAAGGCAGCGGTTCCGCGTCTCCAGGAGTCTGTAGACTTCCCCTGTCATCCACGGCTTCTGGTTGGCCCGGACAGTAATGGTTTTTGTGACTGTTACATCCTCAATACACTTGGTGATGTAAGCAGTGACACAGTCTCCGCGTACTCCTGGAGGTCAGTGGAGTTATTGTAAGTGGCAGCCTGCTTAAACATATTCCAGTCAGTTGTATCAAAGCAGTCCTGAAGAGCGTCAGACGACCCTTCTGGCCACACTTGAATCGGTTTCTGAACTGGTTTGGTGACTTTAACGAGTGGTCTGTATGCAGGCATTAGCATGACAATGATGTGGTCTGAGGCACCGAGGTCGGGGAGGGGGAGGGCTTTGTAATCTCCTCTCTGTGTGGTGTAAACAAAGTCTAAAATGTTGTTACCTGGTGTTGGAAAGTTAATGTGTTGGTGTATTTTTGGAAACACACTCTTTAAGTCAGCATGGTTGAAATCCCCAGCTATGATGAGAAAAGCATCGGGGTGTGCTGTCTGCTGCTTGCTGATGTGCTGGTACAGTTCATTCAGTGCATCGTTCCTGTTGCTGTTGCTGTTGTTCGGGGGAATGTAAACCGATACGAGCAGTATGGCAGTATATTCCCTCGGCAGATAGAACGGCCGGCACTTAATAATCATGAACTCCACCAGGGGTGAGCAGTGTTTGCAGATCACAACAGCATCGCGGCACCACGCGTCATTGATGTAAACACAAAGCCCGCCGCCGCGGGTTTTTACTCCCGTGACGCGAGCTCTGTCTGCTCGATAGCACGTCAGCTGGTCGAGCTGAATGGCGCAGTCGGGAACGCTGTCGCTGAGCCATGTTTCCGTGAATACAAACACACAACAGTCTCTTACAGTCCTCTGAGTTGAACGTAGTAATCGGATGTAGTCCAGTTTATTGTCCAAAGAGCGTAAGTTAGCCAGTAAGATGGTGGGGATAGATGGCTTGTGTGGGTTAGCCGTTAGCCTAGCCCGGATACCTCCGCGCTTACCCCCTCTTCTGCTTCCTCTCACGCCGCTTGTGGCGCCTCCGCTGTGGGCGAGATGCAGTAGTGGGGGTCAGTGATGATGTAGGCCTCCGGAGTAGTCCGAGGGCCCGCAGCTGTTCCGCGTGCGCGGAGTTTAACCCTCTGGAGTCTAAGGGTATTTTTGGGGCCTGGAGAAGTTTTGTCATGCCCTGACATTTGTGCTTTTTTTCAGTTTCTTAGAAATATCTAAATGGCTAAAGTCTAATCTCACTGTAATCAGCACAAACTAGGCTATAATAATATGTGAGCAGCATGTATGTACATGATTGTGTTTTTGAGAAAAAAAATGTTATGCGTGGTTAGTGAAAAACTAAAAAAAAATGTTAAATCACTTGAATAAGGCGATAAAACACACACAGAAAATTGGTTCCCAGGAATTTTGAGAACTGGAGCTTGTAGCCTAGAATTTTTTTTTTCTAAATTGTTTACTCACTTACAGAAAACAATATATTGATTTAAATTTTCTAAGACACTTTTTGTTGGTAAAAGTCATATGTGAGTAGGCATCAACTATCATGAATTCACACCTGAGAAGACAAAGACCTGCATAATGAGCTGCATAATGAGCCATTCAGTCAGCTGTGTCACTGAGAGGGATGAGTTACAAGAAAGAATGTGAGGACAAAATAAATCTATATAATTTTATGTTTGTAGTTTATTTAGAATATATTTAATTATCCCACAACATAATTTAATATTCACTTGTGAGTGCAGTTAAACAGTTTATTAGGAACAATCAAAGCTGACTTTCAAACTGAATTTTTTGCATCATTACGCCAGTCACACAATCCTTCAGAAATCCTTTTAACAATCTTATTTTCTACAAAAAAAAAATATTATTATTATTATTATGTTAAGTGTGACTTTTTTTGTTATTTTTGTTTATTTTTGATGGTGTTGTTTGTAGTTTTTTTGTGTTTTTTTGTGGGATATGTTGAAAGAACAGCAATGATTGTTACATTTGTTACAGTTACATTTATTGGTACATTTATATTATTTACATCAAGCTTTTGAATGGTATAGTAGTGTATATTGTTATTGAAACTTCATAATATTTCACTTGATTATACATTTAGTCAGGAATTATAGTTTGGAAAAAGTCTTTGGAAAAAGTCTAACTAGTAAAATGTTTACACGTTATGTGAAAACTAGTACAAGTATATAAATAAATAAAAAGAGACTTACTCATGTTTATGATCTCTGCTGAATAAAGTGCTTCATTCTTTTTTCTGAGGAAATCCAAATCTCAAATCCTCAACCACATCACATCTTTTTGGGGTGATGTCTTATTCCTCTCATCGCGAAGCAAACAGTAAAATAATAAAAACTTGAAGAACAGTCTCGCTGCGTTGTCTTCTGTTGTGTGGGCGTATTCAAAAGCCGCGCGCTTCAGTGAAACATTTGAATCTCAAAAGCGCGCGCTCGGCGCGGGGGCGTGGTCGCATTAGAAGATAATGAAGGGAGACGTGAAAAACGGACATCGCGTTGTTTTCATATGGATTACTTTATCACAGAATATTTGTTTTCAGCAGCACTTGTTTAGTTTAAAAGTAGACATGTCAGGCTTTCTATAGATATCTCTCTCATGTCTCTTCGTTGAGTATTCACTGAGTTACAGTTCATTTTAATGACACGTTTGTATGATCACCGCAGACAAAGGCTGCAGACAGCACTCCTTGTTTGTTATCTTTATTTTATAAGTGCACAAAGTTTTGTTGTTATTATGTCTGTATACAAAAAAAGTAGACCCTTTACAGATTCGATTGATGTATTGCACTTATCTGTACGATCAAAACTGAAAGTGTAATTTAAGTTCTTTTTGGGGTTATCAGGAGAAAATACCCCAAAACGCGTATACGCGTTAATCGACTCCAGAGGGTTAACTCTAAAAATGCGGCTCTGCCGACATCCAGCAGAAACTCACGACTGTATGCGCGCTTAAAGACAGATAGACGCGATGACGACGTACAAAAACACTGCGACTCACAAGACAAAAAACACGAAAACACCGTTCTGTTGGGACAGAGAGAAGCCGCTGCGTGTAGACCAAGGCTTCAGACAGTGCACCTTGTTTGTTTTTCTTTTTTTTATAAATGCACAAAGTTTTGTTGTTATTATGTGCGGATACAAATAAAAATAGACCCTTTACAGATTCAATTGATGTATTGCTCTTATCTGTACGATCAAAACTGAAAGTGTAATTTAAGTTCTTTTCGGGGTAATCAGGAGAAGATACCTCATAACACGTATACGCGGGAATCGACTCCAGAGGGTTAATAGCATGCTTAAGCAATTAGCTAAGTGCTGCTAGCATGTTTTAGTATGTTTCTAACATGGTGGCAGCCTATTTAACACTTGTTGACACTTTTTAATATGTTCCTAGGAGTCCATAACAGTGTTAACCTTGTCACTTCCTGTTGCCAGCAGGTGGTGCTATGACTATAACTGAATTTGGGCATGGGTGTTGGTTCAGGACATAACAACAATAAAACGTGTGAAGTTTGGGGCAGATCGGACATTGCTTACTTGCGTTACAACGACTTCCTGTTTCATAGTATTAATAGCATGCTTTAGCACTTGGTAAATGTTGTTAGCATGTTTGAGAATATTTCTAGCATGTTTAGCACACAATGGCATATTTTTTTTGTGTTGCTAATAGTGCATACCAGTGTAAAACATGTCACTTCCTGTTGGCAGTAGGTGACGCTATAACTATAACCAAATATGAGCATGTAGATGTCTTCAGGCTAGGACTCTAATCAAACTTGTGAAGTTTGAGGCAGATTGGACATTGTGTGCATGAGTTACAGTAATGGTCTGTTTCACTGCATTAATAGCATGCATTAACACTGAGCTAAGTGTTGCTAGCATGCTTTTAGAATTTTGCCAGCCTATTTAACACTTGTTGATGTGTTTAATTATTTTGCAAAGAGTCCATAACAGTGTTAAACATGCCACTTCCTGTTGCCAGCAGGTGGCGCTAAGACTATAATTGAATATGGGCATGCTGTTGTATTCAGGACAGGACTCTTATCAAACTTGTTAAATTTGGGGCAGATTGGACACTGCATGCCTGAGTTACAGTAACTTCCTGTTTCACTGCATTAATAGCATGCTTTAGCACTTAGCCAAGTGCTACTAGCATGTTTTATTATGTTTCTAACATGTTGCCAGTGTATTTAGCACTTGCTGACATTTTTTAATATGTTGCTAGGAGTCCATAACGGTGTTAAAGATAACACTTCCTGTTGCCAGCAGGTGGCGCTATGACTATAACTGAATACGGCATGTTGATGTGTTCAGGACAGGACTCTTGTCAAACGTGTGAAGTTTGGGGCAGATTGGACATTGATTGCCTGAGTTACAGGAACTTCCTTTTTCACTGCATTAGTAGCATGCTTTAGCACTTAGCTAAGTGTTGCTAGCATGTTTTAGTATGTTTCTAGCATGTTGGCAGCCTATTTAACACTTGTTGACGCTTTTTAATATGTTCCTAGGAGTCCATAACAGTGTTAACCATGTCACTTCCTGTTGCCAGCAGGTGGCACTATGACTATAACTGGATTTGGGCATGGGTGTTTGTTCAGAGCAGAACACCTATCACACGTGTTTAGTTTGGGGTAGATTGGACATTGCTTGCCTGAGTTACAGCAACTTCCTGTTTCATGGCGAAACATCAAAGTTTGTCAGGCCGCCAGGGACACGCCTCTTGATGAAAACTCAAGATCTTTGCAATTTAACGTCACAAAGGTCTTATGATGACCCTCACCAAATTTGAAGATGATCTGATTAAAACTGTAGGAGGATTTCATCAAAGTACGAGGCATGGAAATGGCAAAACATGCAAATAAATTGATAATACCTAGAATATCAAAGTCAACTGCGGGCGGCAGATCTTTCTCCTACTTAGCGCCCAAACTCTGGAATAACCTACCTAACATTGTTCGGGAGGCAGACACACTCTTGCAGTTTAAATCTAGATTAAAAAACCTCTTGATGAAAACTCAAGATCTTTGCAATTTAACGTCACAAAGGTCTTATGATGACCCTCACCAAATTTGAAGATGATCTGATTAAAACTGTAGGAGGATTTCATCAAAGTACGAGGCATGGAAATGGCAAAACATGCAAATAAATTGATAATACCTAGAATATCAAAGTCAACTGCGGGCGGCAGATCTTTCTCCTACTTAGCGCCCAAACTCTGGAATAACCTACCTAACATTGTTCGGGAGGCAGACACACTCTTGCAGTTTAAATCTAGATTAAAAACCCATCTCTTTAACCTGGCTTACACATAACATACTAATACACTTCTAATATCCAAATCCGTTAAAGGATTTTTAGGAACCGGGAACACTTCCCGTAACACCCGATGTACTTGCTACATCATTACAGGAATGGCATCTACGTTCATATAAGTCTGTTTCTCTCTTATTTCGAGGTCACCGTAGCCACCAGATCCAGTCTGTATCCAAGTCAGAGGGTCACTGCGGTCACCCGGATCCAGTATGTATCCAGCCCAGATGGTGGATCAGCACCTAGAAAGGACCTCTACAGCCCTGAAAGACAGCGGAGACCAGGACAACTAGAGCCCCAGAGACAGATCCCCTGTAAAAAGACCTTGTCTCAGATGACCACCAGGACAAGACCATAGGAAACAAATGATTCTTCTGCACAATCTGACTTTGCTGGAGCCTGGAATTGAACTGCTGGTTTCGTCTGGTCAGAGGAGAACTGGCAACCCGACTGAGCCTGGTTTCTCCCAAGGTTTTTTCTCCATTCTGTCACCGATGGAGTTTTGGTTCCTTGCCGCTGTCGCTTCTGGCTTGCTTAGTTGGGGACACTTCATTTACAGCGATATCGTTGACTTGATTGCAAATTATTGCACAGATACTATTTAAACTGAACTGAGCTGCATGAGGACATCACTGAATTCAATGATGAACTGCCTTTAACTGTCATTTTGCATTATTGACACACTATTTTCCTAATTAATGTTGTTCAGTTGCTTTGACGCAATATTTTTTGTTTAAAGCGCTATATAAATAAAGGTGACAAAAATCATACAGGAAATTCAAAATAACGTACTTCCTGTTGGGTTTTGGATTTTGTACCAAGATACTTTTTTGTAGGTAATGGTGTGTTACACATGTATACCGATTTTCATGCATTAATGTGAAACGTAGCTCGAGGAGCACTCTGTTGAAATTTTACAGGTGGCACTATCGAGCCATTTTGCAACACCCACTTCTGAAACCTATATCAGATGTACATTTTTGCCAGTTCTGATGTGTGTGCAAGGTTTTGTGAGTTTTGAAGCAGGTTTAGGCCCTCAAAAATGTGATTCACTTTGGAGAAGAAGAAGAAGATGAAGAAGAAGAATTAAAGCTGCAAGCAGCGATGAAAGGGCCCTCGCACCTGGGCTCACCACCACCCGTTGGCCAGAGGTGAACAGCAAACTTTGGGAAATATGCTTATAAAATAGTAAATATTTGTTCCAAATTTACTGTTGCCAGCAGGTGGTGCTATGACTATAAATCAGTATTGGCCTTAAGATGAGTTCAGGCCAGGACTCTTATCAAACGTGAAGTTTGGGACAGATCGGACATTGCATGTTTAAGTTAGTTTAAAACAAGTCATTTCCTGTTGCCAGCAGGTGGCGGTATGATTATAATTGAAATATTGGCCTTAAGATCTGTTAAGGCCAGGACTCTTTTCAAACATGTGAAGTTTAGGGAAGATCAGACATTGCATGTTTAAGTTAGTGTGAAACAAGATATTTCCTGTTGCCAGGAGGTGTCGCTATAATTATAATTGAATATTGGACTTTAGATGTGTTCAGGCCAGGACTCTTATAAAACGTGTGAGGTTTGGGGCAGATTGGGCATTTTTTGCATGAGTTACAACAACTTCCTGTTTCATAGTATCAATAGCATGCTTTAGCACTTAATAAGTGCTACTAGCATGTTTGAGAATATTTCTAGCATGTTTAGCAATCAATGGCACATTTTACTGTGTTGCTAATAGTGAATAACAGTGTAAATCATGTTACTTTCTGTTGCCAGCAGGTGGCGCTATAACTATAATCGAATATGGGCATGTAGGTGTGTTCAGTACAGGAATCTTATCAAACTTGTTAAATTTTGGGCAGATTGGACACTGCATGCCTGAGTTATAGTAACTTCCTTTTCCACTGCATTAATAGCATGCTTTAGCACTTAGCTAAGTGCTGCTAGTATGTTTTAGTATGTTTCTAGCATGTTTAGGACACAATGGCATATTTTACTGTGTTGCTAATAGTGCATAACAGTGTAAAATATTTAAAATACTTCCTGTTGCCAGTAGATGGCACTATAACTATAACCAAATATGAGCATGTAGATGTCTTCATGCCAGGACTCTTATAAAACGTGTGAAGTTTCGGGCAGATCGGACATTGTTTGCCTGAGTTACAACAACTTCCTGTTTCACTGCATTAGTAGCATGCATTAACACTGAGCTAAGTGTTGCTAGCATGTTTTAGTATGTTTCTAGCATGTTGACAGCCTATTTAACACTTGTTGATGCTTTTTAATATGTTCCCAGGAGTCTATAACAGTGTTAACCATTTCACTTCCTGTTGCCAGCAGGTGGCGCTATGACTATAACTAAATTTGGGCATGGGTGTTTGTTCAGAACAGAACACCTATCAAATGTGTGAAGTTTGGGGCAGATCGGACATTGCTTGCCTGAGTTACACCAACTTCCTGTTTCATGGCGAAACATCAAGCTTTGTCAGGCCACCAGGGACACACCCCTTGACGAAAACTCAAGATCTTCATTTAATGTCACAAAGGTCTTATGATGACCCCCACCAAATTTGAAGTTCCGATTAAAACTGTAGGAGGAGTTCGTCAAAGTACGAGGCATGGAAATGGCAAAAACTGCACAAAAATTGTAAAGGAAATTCAAAATAACGTACTTCCTGTTGGGTTTTGGAATTTGTACCAAGATACTTTTTTGTAGGTAATGGTGTTACACCTGTGTACCGATTCTCATGCATGTACGTAAAACGTAGCTCGAAGTGCACTCCGTTGAAATTTTACAGGTGGCGCTATCGAGCCATTTTGCCACACTCTCTTCTGAAACCTATATCAGATGTAAATTTTCGCCAGTTCTGATGCGTGTGCAAAGTTTCGTGAGTTTTGGAGCATGTTTAGGCCATAAAAATGCGATTCACTTTGGAGGCTTTTTTTCTCCTACTTCCTCAAAAACTCCAAGCAAGAGATCACGTGACCCTTCGTCAGCGATGCACGCATAGTCATTCGCTATGCAAACTCTGTCAATTATTCTATAATCCTGATAGTAAATTTCGAACCACTCTCTATCTAACCCATCATGAGTACTTCAACAGTAAAGGACAATCACCAATAAAGAAAAAATTCAAAGATTCCACCATCTCCCGAGAAGACCTAGATGGCACCATTGCTAACAGTATCAAGCTAATACTTAAAGAACAACAGATTACTTTGGATTCAGTTGTGGCCTCAGCAGTAAGAGATGCAATAGACTCTATACTGACCCCAGCATTGCATGACCTATGGACATAAAAGCGACCAACAATTCTGTTAAAGAGCTAAGAGCAGAGCTTGAAAAGTTAGCTAGTGCAACGAAACAGACACCCGACCATGTAGATTCCGTCCAGGCAGCTGCACGTGAGGATAGGAGGACAGTCATGAACTTAAGAAAACAGCTAGAACAACTTACCGATAAAATGACGGACACTGAGGACAGAAGCAGGAGAAACAACATACAACTGGTGGGGTTACCAGGAGGGGCGGAGGGCTCTGACGCAGCTGGCTTTCTCAGAGCTAATCTTTCCAAGTGGATTCCTGCACTGAAAGGCCACAACATTGAGATAGATCACGCTCATCACATTTATGACAGAAAAAAAAGTAACTCCGATCGGCCACACACTCTCATCATTCATGCATTAAAGATGGCAAGACAAATCAGCAATCCTGAAGGGTGCACGGCAGTTGTACCCAGTGAAATACATGCAGGACAACGTCACGCTACTATTTTTTCCTGCTTTTAGTCCAGTTACAACGGTCAAAGGAAAGAGCTTCAGCCCATTCCTGAAGAAGATGACGGCAGTGGGTCTGCAGCCTTTTCTCATGTATCCGGCGGCAATTACAGGTGCTGGTCATATAATTAGAATATCATCAAAAAGTTGATTTATTTTATTAATTCCATTCAAAAAGTGAAACTTGTATGTTATATTCATTCATTACAGACAGACTGATATATTTCAAATGTTTATTTCTTTTAATTTTGATGTTTATAACTGACAACTAAGGAAAATCCCAAATTTAGTATCTTAGAAAATTAGAATATTGTGAAAAGGTTCAATATTGAAGACACCTGGTGCCATCAGTTAAATAACTCAAAACACCTGCAAAGCCTTTAAATGGTCTCTCAGTCTAGTTCTGTGGGCTACAGAATCATGGGGAAGACTGCTGAATTGACAGTTGTCCAAAAGATGACAATTGACACCTTGCACAAGGAGGGCAAGACACAAAAGGTCATTGCAAAAGAGGCTGGTTATGTCCAAAGTTATGTGCTCTGATAAAAGTAAATTTTGCATTTCCTTTGGATATCAGGGTCCCAGAGCCTGCAGGAAGAGAGGAGAGGCACACAATCCACATTGCTTGAGGTCCAGTGTAAAGTTTCCAAGGTCAGTGATGCTTTGCGGTGCCATGTCATCTGCTGGTGTTGGTCCACTGTGTTTTCTGAGGTCTAAGGTCAACACAGCCGTATACCAGGAAGTTTTAGAGCACTTCATGCTTCTTGCTGCTGACCAACTTTATGGAGATGCAGATTTCATTTTCCAACAGGACTTGGCCCCAGCACACCGTGCCAAAGCTTCCAGTACCTGGTTTAAGGACCATGGTATCCCTGTTCTTAATTGGCCAGCAAACTCGCCTGACCTTAACCCCATAGAAAATCTATGGGGTATTGGGAAGAGGAAGATGCGATATGCCAGACCCAACAATGCAGAAGAGCTGAAGGCCACTATCAGAGCAACCTGCACTCTCATAACACCTGAGCAGTGCCACAGACTGATCGACTCCATGCCACGCTGCATTGCTGCAGTAATTCAGGCAAAAGGAGCCCCAACTAAGTATTCAGTGCTGTACATGCTCATACTTTTCATTTTTATACTTTTTAGTTGGCCAAGATTTCTAAAAATCCTTTCTTTGTATTGGTCTTAAGTTATATTCAAATTTTCTGAGATCCTGAATTTGGGATTTTCCTTAGTTGTCAGTTATAATCATCAAAATTAAAAGAAATAAACATTTGCGGAGAAAGCGGAGGATTTTATCAGCTCACTGCCACAGAAGACATGCTGCAGCTCTACAGAGCAATGTGAAGGCAACGGATACAGTCTTCATCTCCTCTGCCCAGCAAGGGGAATTTAACAACCGGGATGGCGGTTGTGATCGTAACTGCCCAGGAGAAGAGCATAACAAGGTGGACATGAACACTTGTTAAGTTTCTGCTGTGATCTTGTACTCTTTATCCTGCACACTTATCTAGTGACTAGTAAGCTTAAATTGTTTCTTGGGGCTAATGGAGAGAAGGTTTGATTACTACACTCTAAAAAAATGCTGGGTTGTTTTTTCAACCCAAATTTTGGGTTGAAAATTGGCCTCGATTATAACCCAGCCCCGCTTTTTTGGGAATGCGGATGTGAAAGAGCACGCACTTCACGTTAAAATCGTACGTCTCCAATGCGAGAAGCCGCCATTTTCTCAGCGTGAAAGAAGCGAGTGAAAGACATTATGGTAAGTAAAGATTCAAAATGTAAAGTTATCATTCATTGTTTATGTCCCGGAGTATTTTGAGGTTTCATGAAAGGCAGAAATAAAACAGATTATATTGAAAAATACATGGATGCGGTTTTCGCCTCAGAAACGGAGGTCTTAACGGCCTCTTTCACTGAACGGAAGAGGTAAGTTAACGTTACTTTAATATAACGTCCGAGAGTGTCTTATGTCATTTACATTATATTTTACAATATCTGCACTTTTTGAGGTGTTAATAGATGGTTATGGTTACACATGATTATGTTATCTTATTTTTCGCGGTTAAACAGAATGTACTTTAGTTTCCTAAAGGAAACGGCGTTATGTAATAAAGACTAGCATAATTATTTTGAGGCTGTTGAAGTGGTAATTGTTAAAAGTATGTTTTACATGTAATATTTCAGACTTGTTGAGCTTGTCTTCATTGTGTCCGTGCCGGTAGTTAATGTGATGGGAGCCTGTTTGTGTGAGGAGGAGGCGGTGTTCTCAGCTTCTTCTGAAGAGAGGGAAAGACTGGTTTAAGGCAAGTAATGTTAAACTTCAGAATTCCATCATGTTATTTTTTTTTCTACTAAGACTAAAAGACTGTTTGTTTTTGTAGATGCTGAAAGCCAGAGACAAGATAACTTCATTCTTTTGAGACTGATGTGTTATTTTTAGAAAATAAATGTTTCTGTTGTTTCCTGCCTGTTTACTTCACATTTTGATGCAACAACAGTATCATTACATGTTCATATTTTAACTATAGATGTCCCTTTTTTCTTTGCAGAACTCAAACTAACTTTGGAGTTAAGGACACAGACGCCTGCTTGTGTGAGGAGGAGTCGATTTTCTCAGCTTCTTTGGAAGAGAGGGAAAGACAGTTTAAGGCAAGTGAACTTCATAATTCCATGTTGTTGTTTTTTTTTTGTTTTTTTTTCGTAGATGTTGAAAGACAGAGACATAGGAGAGCATCATTCCTTTGAGATTTATGCAAGTTATTTTTAGAAAATAAATGTTTCTGTTGTCTCCTGCCTGTTTACTTCACATTTTGATGCAACAACAGTGTGATTGCGTGCTCATTTCATTAAAACCATTGATCTCTGTGTTTTTCATTGCAGAATTCAAACCAACTTTGGAGTTGTCTGATTTGGAGAGTCATCATTCTTGGTCTTCCCTCTTAAAGGAATAATTCACACAAAAAACAATCATTTTCTTGCCCTCATGTCATTCCAAACCTATAAGACTTTTGTCTGTCTTTACAACACAAATGGATATTTTTAATTGTTTTCATAATTTTTTGTTAATCCATTGAGCGTCTAGATAATCTGTATTTTCGCAGTTATTGTAGAAGTAATCCATTCCGATATTTATATATGATTAAATCTTAAATTATATGATAGCAAACATGTATGTTCAAAAGAAGATATTGGTCTCCTAGACTAGCAATGGAGGACAAAAATTAAGAGAATATTAAATATATTTATTTGTGTTCCAAAAAAATAGAGTTTGTATGGGTCTGGAACAACATTGGGGAGAGTAAATTATGACCATTTTCATTTTTTGGTGAACTAACCCTTTGAAGAGCAGCCCTCCACGTACATGGAAATTTGTGAGGTATGTGAATGTCGTGTCTGTTTTAATGTTTCAGTAAAGAATTAGCTTTCTGAAAGCAATATATTTATTCAAACAATATCACATGCCCTCACACTAGTGCTGCCATTATAGCATTCTAGAGCGCTGTGGTAGACATTAAACAACCTCACAAAGTGTTGAAATTATTTACCTATCCTTAAGGATGTGAATACACCTCTACCTGAAAATGGATAGTTTAATTAAATGTTTTCTTTTTTCAAATGGTTTTTCTCTTTTTAGGCCACTGATGAAGAACAGGTGGTGCCTGGGATGAATGTTGGTCAAAGAAGAGAATGTCCTTTCCTCTAAACTGATGAAGCAGTGGTTTTAAAGGAGGACGCTACCCTGGATGATGTAGAAGATGTCACATGCTGTGCTGATGGGGCTTTTTCATGACTACATCAATTATGCTAAAGAGATCATAAAAATTGACAGTGATGCATGATCTGTATTCATGGACTATGAAACAAACTGTAAGTGTATTATTTGTAAAAACAATGTTAAATGTTTAGTAGAAATGGAGGTTACATTCATACACATGCTCACATTTATTCACACACACATGGCATCTGTTAAATTTTATAATATATTAATGTTGTGGTTTTATGTGTACTGTCATGCCAGAATAGTTCGTAAAGAACTTAACTAATTGTACAATTATTGTATGATAGTGTTTTTGTATATTTTTGTTCAATATAAAAAATTTACCAAAAAGGTCAAATTTGAGCTTAAGTTATATTCAACAAATGTTCAATGCTTTATCAACTTCGGCACTGTTAATGCCATAGTTTTCTGCATTTCTTCTTACATGTTACTTTTTGACTGTTTTTAATAAATGTTTACCTTTTGATAATTATTTGTGTGTATACTGATTTTAAAATTAACAAGATTTGTAGGTTTAATACCTAGCTTAATTTGGGTTCATTTTAGCCTAGCAATGTAGTAATTTTAAATCATTAAAAAAGCAAGCCAGCATGCTGGGTTAAACAAAATAACCCAACTGGTTTGGTTAAAGTATACTTAAAAGTATACTTTTATATACTAGAAAGTGGGCCAATTTAGTCCCAAGGAGTATTGAAACAGTACACCTATACGTATACTACTAGAACACTGATATTTGTATACTTGCTACATAAAGTATACTTAAAATATACTTGAACTTAAGTATACTTAATAAAATAAACTTGAAGTATACTACTTTTAGGCCAGGATTGGCTAATCGGGAGCACCCGATTACTTAAGGGAAGACGTCTTTCACTGTTAGTTAATGCTGTTAAACAGAGAGGGGAAAAATGCATTGCAAAAATAAATAAAATAAAATAAAATCCTTCTAGCGTAGGCTCTTATTAAATTTGGATGTCATTATTGAAGTACAAATCCAAGCAAGTGGTCCACAATCTCTAAGTTTTCTTTAATTGAAAAAAAAGTGTGCATTTTCATTCATCCAAAGGCTAAAGTTGCAATAATATTTTAGTTCAAAACTTTAAGAAAAAAAATGCTTGATTGACTGACGCTTCATAGACCTTGTTATGCTTTACAATGTAATGCCAGTTGTAATTTCATAGTATTTTCACCTCCTAAATTACATGTGTTAAGTCACAATTCTATGATGGTACAATTTACTCAGGCTGATGACATTTTTTGTATGACATTAAAATTCTTTTTAGAATAGTTGTATATAAATAGGTTAAGCAACACAATTATTTTTATTTGGGATAACTTTTTAACTGCAGGCAGACTTAGGCCTACATTATGGTACAGTACAAATATTTGGAACGTGCCTTATTCTGTCCCTTATTTTCTTAAAGAATAAACAATAATACAAGAATAAACATTATTTTCTTAAAGAATAAGATAAGGAATCACAATTGTTACTTATTGTCCATTTCTGAAGTTAATTGGCTTTTGACTCCCCTGACAGCGGCACCTTGCACAAAAAAAAGCAACAAGTCATCGTTGGAGATATGCGAGCAAAAGATAATAGAAAAAAAAATGTATAACAGAAAATGCAAAGGCGGCACTGAAAAGACCAGTACAATATGATCAAAATAACCAAGTGGGCCGGTCTAAGGCATGAAACTCCAGGGCTGAAAATGAGTCCCACTCCGGCCCTGAGTACGTATCAGCGTTAACATGTCATTTACAGCATGGAATTGCTTTTGTTTTTCTTTATTTACTAGATACAATTTTATGATTACGAATATACAATGCTTGTTCTAAATATTCTATCACTGAATGTAAATGGCCTAAATTCTGCTATCAAACGAACCCGTATATTAGAATATTTACACCATAAATCAATTTCCTGTGCACTGATATGAGACGCATCTAAAACAATCTGACGTGGCATGTTTCTAGAACAAGTATTATAAACTGGCACCCTTCCCCTGAGCTCTTAATAAAACTAAGGGTGTGCTTATCTTAAGTAAACAGGAAGTTACAGCTAACAGTTGAACATACCGAAAGTGATGATAGATAGACAGATTTGTTTATATCAGTTGCAAAATACATAATGACGGGATAGCATTGGTTTCTATTTATGGTCCCATTGAGGCAGACAGTTAATTTTTTACAAATTTTTCCAATACATTGCTTGAGCAGACTGATTACCCATTAGTGATGGGTGGTGATTTTAATGCTGTCGTAAATCCTGTTTTGGATGAATCTCACTTTGATACAACAGCCAATCCATCTTCTAAGTTGCTTAATAAATTTATCACTGAACTCAATATAATCGATCTTTGGAGAATTCAGAATACCACCTCTAAGGACTTTACTTTTCTTTCTAACAGGCATAATACTTTCTCTAGGATAGATTACATATTTCCCAGTCCATCTCTAATTTCGTCTAATTCCTCTATTTCTATATTACCAATCTTATTGTCTGATTATTCTGCTGTGTTGTGTAAAATTCATCTTTCCAATATTAAAGCCAATACCCCTAGATGGCACTTTAATATATCCTTATTAAGTAATCAGACTTTCATTAATTCGCTAAAAAATATCAACGAGCCACACAATTGTCCTCCTTGAAAGAATAATATGATTTACTTTCACATTCAAAGGCAGAGTTTATCTTGCATAGGACTAGGCAAAAATATAATTTTGAATCGGAGAGACCTAGCCACTTACTGGCTCTTAGGCTGAGGGAATGTGAGTCCAAAGCATACAGCATTTATAGACATTCCGAACTCTATTGGGGTTAGACAACACGTCTCAGGACCTACTCATTGTCGAAATCATACTCTAGATTTAATACTGTCACATGGAATTGATGTTGATGGTGTGAGTTGTATGCAGCCAAGCGATGATATCTCAGATCATTATTTACTTTTTTGCAAACTTCATATAGCTAAAACTGTAAATTCCACTTCTTGTTACAAGTATGGTAGAACCATCACTTCTACCACAAAAGACTGCTTTGTAAGTAATCTTCCTGATGTATCCCAATTCCTTAGCATATCCAAAACCTCAGAACAACTTCATGATGTAACAGAAACTATGGACTCTCTCTTTTCTAGCATTTTAAATACAGTTGCTCCTTTACGCTTAAGGAAGGTTAAGGAAAACAGTCTGACACCGTGGTGTAATGAGCACACTCGCACCCTAAAGAGAGCAGCCCGGAAAATGGAGCGCAGCAGGAGGAAAACAAAACTAGAAGTATTTTGTATTGCTTGGAGGGAAAGTAACCTATCTTACAGAAAAGCATTAAAAACTGCTAAATCTGATTACTTTTCGTCTCTTTTAGAAGAAAACAAACATAACCCCAGAGTTTTAAAACTTACATGGTTTAAATCAAGGCAATCTGTTTACTCAAATGGTTTGAGTTAAGTTACTTGTCGGGTTTTACAGTGTAGAGTTATTCTGCAAAAGGTGGAAGGACTTGAACTTGATACTGGTCTCTTTTTTATGGATTATGAAAAGCTGCAGCTGAATGGAGTGTCTTATTTTATTGTGGACTCTTTACACATAATAGAATGGACAATTCGGACTCATGATTTTGGCTTTTGGAGGAGTATTATATCCCATTTAGGTATAACAAATTAGGTGCCTTCTCGTCTCTTTTAGAAGAAAACAAACATAACCCCAGGTATTTATTCAATACAGTGGCTAAATTAACAAAAAATAAAGCATCAACAAGTGTTGACATTTCTTAACATCACAGCAGTAATGACTTTATGAACTACTTTACTTCTAAAGTCGATACTATTAGAGATAAAATTGTAACCATGCAGCCATCAGCTACAGTATCACATCAGACAGTGCACTATAGATCCCCTGAGGAACAGTTCCACTCATTCTCTACTATAGGAGAGAAGAATTGTATAAACTTGTTAAATCATCTAAACCAGCAACATGTATGTTAGACCCTATTCCATCTAAGCTCCTAAAAGAGGTGCTTCCAGGAGTCATAGATTCTCTTCTGACTATTATTAATTCCTCATTGTTATTAGGGTATGTCCCCAAAACCTTCAAACTGGCTGTTATTAAGCCTCTCATCAAAAAAACCACAACTTGACCCCCAAAGAACTAGTTAATTATAGACCTATCTCGAATCTCCCTTTTATTTCCAAGATACTAGAAAAGGTAGTATCCTCACAATTATATTCCTTCTTAGAGAAAAATGGCATCTGTGAGGATTTCCAGTCAGGATTTAGACCGTATCATAGTACTGAGACTGCTCTCCTTAGAGTTACAAATGACCTGCTCTTATCATCTGATCGTGGTTGTATCTCTCTATTAGTGCTATTGGATCTTAGTGCTGCGTTCGACAATATTGACCACACTATTCTTTTGCATAGACTAGAACACTTTGTTGGCATTAATGGAAGTGCATTAGCATGGTTTAAATCGTACTTATATGACCGCCATCAATTCGTAGCAGTGAATGAAGAGGTATCATATCGATCACAAGTGCAGTATGGAGTACCGCAAGGCTCAGTACTAGGGCCGTTACTCTTCACGCTTTACATGTTACCCTTGGGAGATATCATCAGGAAACAATTTGAAAAACTAACGGAATGCATAGTCGATATAAAAAACTGGATGACAAGTAATTTCTTACTGCTAAATTCTGAAAAAACAGAGGTGTTAATTATAGGGCCTAAAAGCTCTGCGTGTAATGACCTAGAACGCTGTCTAAGCCTTGATGGCTGCTCTGTCAATTCTTCGTCATCAGTTAGGAACCCAGGTGTGCTATTTGATAGCAACCTTTCCTTAGAAAGCCATGTTTCTAGCATTTGTAAAACTGCATTTTTCCATCTCAAAAATATATCTAAATTACGGCCTACGCTCTCAATGTCAAATGCAGAAATGTTAATCCATGCGTTTATGACCTCAAGGTTAGACTATTGTAATGCTCTATTGGGTGGTTGTTCTGCACGCTTAGTAAACAAACTCCAGTTAGTCCAAAATGCAGCAGCTAGAGTTCTTACTAGAACCAGGAAGTATGATCATATTAGCCCGGTTCTGTCAACACTGCACTGGCTCCCTATTAAACATTGTATAGATTTTAAAATCTTGCTTATTACTTATAAAGCCCTGAATGGTTTAGCACCTCAGTATTTGAACGAGCTCTATTTACATTATAGTCCTCCACGTCCGCTCCATTCTCAAAACTTTGGCAATTTGATAATACCTAGAATATCAAAGTCAACTGCGGGCAGCAGATCTTTCTCCTATTTAGCGCCCAAACTCTGGAGTAACCTACCTAACACTGTTCGGGAGGCAGACACACTCTTGCAGTTTAAATCTAGATTAAAGACCCATCTGTTTAACCTGGCTTACACATAACATACTAATACACTTCTAATATCCAAATCCGTTAAAGGATTTTTAGGCTGCATTAATTAGGTAAACCGGAACCGGGAACACTTCCCATAACACCCGATGTACTTGCTAGAATGGCATCTACGCTCATATTAGTCTGTTTCTCTCTTATTCCGAGGTCACCGTATCCACCAGATCCAGTCTGTATCCAAGTCAGAGGGTCACTGCTGTCACCCGGATCCAGTATGTATCCAGCCCAGATGGTGGATCAGTGTTTAGAAAGGACCTCTACAGCCCTGAAAGACAGCGGAGACCAGGACTAGAGCCCCAGATACAGATCCCCTGTAAAGACCTTGTCTCAGACGACCACCGGGACAAGACCACAGGAAACAGATGATTCTTCTGCACAATCTGACTTTGCTCCAGCCTGGAATTGAACTGCTGGTTTCGTCTGGTCAGAGGAGAACTGGCCCCCCAACTGAGCCTGGTTTCTCCCAAGGTTTTTTTTTTCTCCATTCTGTCACTGATGGAGTTTTGGTTCCTTGCCGCTGTCGCCTCTGGCTTGCTTAGTTGGGGACGCTTCATTTACAGTGATATCGTTGACTTGATTGCAAATTATTGCACAGATACTATTTAAACTGGACTGAGCTGCATGATGACATCACTGAATTCAATGATGAACTGCCTTTAACTGTCATTTTGCATTATTGACACTGTTTTCCTAATTAATGTTGTTCAGTTGCTTTGACGCAATCTTTTTTGTTTAAAGCGCTATATAAATAAAGATGACTTGACTTGACTAATTTATCTGTCAACTGGTAGAGGGTGTGGTCTAACCTCAGTTTAACCTCTAGAATCTTGGCTCATCATCTTATACATTTCAAAGTTATTCATAGAGCATATATAACTCCTTACAAAATATTCTAAATGAAACTACAACCAAATTACAACTGGCATATCTGTAATACTGTGTCATCAAGTACTTTTCTTCATATGTTTTGGGAGTGTCCTATTGTTAATAGTCTGTGGACACATGTATACTTTGTTTTATCCTCTTTACTACAAATTGATTACATGGTTAAGCCAAGTTTATGTCTTCTTAATGATGATTCTGGCTTCTGTATAAGCTCAATACGAAAAAGAATGTTGTTTGCTGGTTTTACAGCTGCAAAAAAGGCAATAATACAGAACTGGATTACATCAAACATTTGTGGGAAAGCGTATTGGATCCATAGTGATCTGTGACAGTAATTGTCTAAGTCAGCAGCCCTCGTGACCCCCTGCTCTGCACATTTTGTGTGTCTCTCTTTGTTAACACACCTGATTCAGATAATCAGGGCCCGGTTCCCCAAAACGTTCTTATCGCTAAGTAGTTCTTAACCCATTCCTTAACCTCTCTCTTAATGTTATGGCATGATTCCCGACACGTTCGTACGCTAAGTATATCTTCTGTAAGTCACACTTTCGTAAGGTTGGTCTGGACCATTTGTAAGCTCTCTCTTAGCGTTGTTTGAGCTCGAGACGCTAGTCACCGCCACTTTGCAGCAGTCTTTAGAAATCAGCGCAGCGCAGTACAAGTCCAACTATGGTATGTTCACACTGTTGTGGCTCAAAAATGATTTTATGTTATGGACATTTTAAGACTAATAATAAAATATGTTCGCAATGGATACAGGCCCAGGGGCGTGTCTAGAGCATTTTAAATGTGGTGGCCAGTCTGGGGCACTGGCTCAAAAGAGGTTGGCGGGGGGGACATCTGCATATTTATGTGGGATTCACTCTCGAAGTAGCAGTGATTGACACAATGATGACCAAAGCAATAGACGGGAGAAAATATGTGAAATTGGGCATTAAGACTAGAGCCCCCTCACTAATTTTAGAAGCACCATCAGTGATTATTTCTGGAACCTGGTTAATACGCTTTTATAGCAAAACTATATACAAAAACAACAAAATACTAATGCACTTAATAAAACAATTGAATAAATGCATATTTATAAGTTAAGCACTTAACTAAAATAAGAAGGCTATTAATAAAATAAATAACTAAGGCTGACTATAATCAGCTTGCTTCCATTTAATGAGATAAGCCTACTCCTCATCTGAATTAGAAAAAAGGCGCTTCTAGTCTTCAGTGATGCAAGAACATTGGAGCATACACGTAATCTTTGAGCAAAAGCAGAGCCAATTCATAAAAGAACAATGTATATTTAAAAGCACACATCCAGTTTTGTGTGAGTGAAGGAAATCCACTTGTGAGTGGAGATTCGTGCTCGCGCATTACATGGATCACATAATATTATGCGCTCTCGATATGTAAAATATCATGCTATAGAAACAGCCTAAAATTAAGTATAAAGAGGAGAAGAAAGCGGCCGTAGGCAGCTACACATGCCAGGATCCGCCACTGCCAGATGCAGTTAGAAATGTACTTAAAACAAGTCTATCGCAAGACATCTGGTGGGGGGGGTCACCTGGGGTGGCCAGCCAAATTTCAGGGGGGGCCGGTGCCACCCCTGGCCACCACGTAGACACGCCTCTGTACAGGCCTATTTATGAAGTTGACTTTATTTGGTATCAGAACTAATATGGTGGTAATTAGCCTAGGCTTATATAAAAAAAAAAACGCCTCCCAAGACAACTCATTATGGAGCTGCTGGACCTTCTCAGACCTGCGCTTGCCAGGCTAACGCGGGGAATTTTGCTTTAAGCCCTGAAGTCCAGCTGCTTGCAGCGCTAAGTTTTTTTGCTACAGGGAGCTTCATCGAGGTCGTGGGAGAGGGCTACGGCCTAAGCAAGACCTCGGTGTGGAGGTGCGTCCACACTGTCACCAACACCCTTCTGCACCATGGAGGGGAATTCTGATTGTTAATTGTCTTACCATTAATGTAAAAGTGTATTACATAATTTTTAGAAGTCGTTAAACCCATGTCAAGAAGCGGCACGAGTGGCACAATGGGATAAGGAGGGTGGATGATTAGCGAGGTATACCCGGTTCGTCTACCCGTCACAACATATCGTGTGAACATATTACTGACAATTTGATAATTTAATTAATAGTCTATATTTTACGGATAATTATGTTACTAATGGATAAATGTTACTGGAATAATTTGAGGAATGTTTCATTTGCATAGAACGTGTTGTCTTTCTTAACGCCGTAATGCACCTTCACGTGAAGTTGAAAATCAATTCCTGAGCAATCGATGCCAACTAATTCAGCACCTTCACTTGGGACAGCGCCTTTGAAACGTCGGACGTAAGAGGCAGCGTGTTAAGAAGCTTCCTAAGGGACACTTCGGGGAACACACTTAGGAACATAAACAACTTTGGTAAGATATATCTTTCGAGTCTTCTTACCGCACTAAGAGTGAGCGTTATCGGGGAACCGGGCCCAGCTAGTTAGAAGTTAGTTCCGTGCATGAACTGTGTTCCCATTGACATGGTCTCTACACAGTGTTCATTGCTCCCTACTCCCTGAGCAGGGGAAGTCTGTTGAAGTTTCTTCACCTCGAAACATTCATTCACAGATTTGCACTGTGCAACGTCTACACACACGGACAGGTGATACATCATATACCTTTGTAAATAAATACAATTTAAATTCACGTTTCGCACACTCTAATGCACTTTGAATGGAACATATACATTCGCTTCGAACTGGAATCATGGCAGAATATCCTGTGATGTCCACTTCGCAGGGCAATTATGTTCGAATAGAACAAACGTCTGAAGCGATAAGAGAGACACAAAATGTGCAGAGCAGGGGCTGGTCTAAGTTAATTAAGGAATAAATGTTTGGTTTTTAGTTTGTCTCCCCCTGCTGGCTGCTTTGAGAATAACGCTGTCATTATCATGTGACTGATCATATGACTAACAAGGAAATTAGTGCTTACCATGCTGCTATTCTATTCTTTAGTCAGGAAGCAGTGAATCAATATCCATCTGCATTCATCCTTGGCCTTTGGTAGCTTTGTCGATATGTTTAATTGTTATTGTTCATATTACCTTCAATAGTATCTGATTTTTTAAAGTTTTTTTTTTTTAGTTTGTATTATTTGAGTGCATCTTAGATGTATTTTCTCATTAGACCATATGAGAGCCATTGATACATTTATTGTTTTCATTTGCCTGTCAATGTATTTTTTGTGTTATCTGATAAGCATAAATGTTAGATCTAGATTACAAGATATTTGTAAGAAGTATTCCTTTATCAACACATTGTGTATCTCAATTCATATTGTTTATTGTTTTCTTCTTATTTCATAGTTTTACTCTACCCCTATTAAAGTATGCAAAAGGACATTCTGTGTCTGTGACGTTGATGAGGGGGAGTTTAGCTTGCTGCTGAAGTATACACAGGACGTATATGGAAAACAGTACAGTAAAATGACGGCTCTGTCAGGCAAGACATCGCAGTTCAAGCTAATTCTACACAGCATAAAGCAAGTACTCTTCAGTTCTTCAAATCATGTCAAAGAAAAGCTTGTCAACATGGAAGATCAGGTCTCGTGTCTCCACTCAAGATTCAGGTCATTCTTCAGCAAGTTCTGCAGCTGTATTAGCATGTGCAGAAGCAGAGGCCACAAAAGCATGTCTATCATTTGCTGAAAAAGAAATGAAGATGATAATAGAAAAAGCACATTTAGAAGCCTCTTATGGACATTTTAAAGCAAGATAAAGAAACTTCTGCAGCTGTTGCAAAAGGCTGATGCACTCGAAGCTGCTGTTGATCACCACAGTGAAAGATTAAGTTGTAAGCTTTTGCAAGATTGTACACCAGTAGATGCAATACAACGCACTAAATATTATGTCATGCAGCAAGCAAAGACTAATAGCTTATATCTATCAATGCCTGGTGTAGAGCCATTTTCTGATGACCGAACGAGGCAAGTTCATGAACAGGCACTCAACTTACTTCATTACTTCATCCGGAGGGCAATGCTTCTTTAGGATTTGCATCCACTGCTGCATACATTCATAATAATTCTAATATGAATGATTTTGTGCGTTACTTGGCTCGCTGTGAATTGATCTCTACAGGGCTGCTGAAATTTAATGATAAACCAGAAAGTTACAGAGCCTGGTGATGTTCATACAAGAATGCTATCAGAGATTTAGACTTAACGTTTAGTGAATAAACTGGCCTTCTCGTCAAGTGGCTCAGAAAGGAGTCTGCTCAACATATCTGTTCGATCCGAACTGTGAATGCGAATAACCCAGAGAGAGGATTGAAAATTGAATTGGGCCAGGTTAGAAGAATGCTATGGCTCACCTGAGGTGATAGAGAATTCACTGTTCAGACGCCTTGAGAGTTTTCCCAAACTAACAAACAAAGATTATGTGAAACTACGAGAGTTAAGTGATTTACTCATGGAGCTGCAGTCAGCCAAGGCTGATGGAGACTTGCCTGAACTTGTGGTAATTGACACTGCTCGCGGAGTAAATCCTGTTGTTGAAAAACTTCCTTTCAGACTTCAGGATAGGTGGTTATCTGTGGGCTCTGATTATAAACTGAAATACTATTTCCCATTTACTCCCTTTGATGTGTTTGTTGAGTTTATTAGTCAACAGGCAAGGATTAGAAATGACCCAAGTTTCAGTTTTACATCTTATGTAGATACTCCTACTAAACTAACTTCATGGAAACAGAAGGAGATTTCAGTCCACAAAACAGATGTGTCACCTACTGTCTTCTGTAACAAAGGCAAACCCTCTAGTAGTGACTGTGACAAGTTGTGTCCTATATACAAAAATCCACATCCTCTTTGCAAGTGAAGTCGTGGCCTGATGCTTAGAGAGTCTTGTACTGGCAGGGATTGTAGGTGGGGGGAGTGAATATACAGCACTCTCTCCCACCTTCAATACCACAACTGAGGTGCCCTTAAGCAAGGCACCCAAGCCCCAACTGCTCCCCAGGCACCGCAGCATTAATGGCTGCCCACTGCTCCGGGTGTGTGTTCACTGCTGTGTGTGTGCACTTAGCATGGGTTAAATGCAGAGCACTAATTCCGAGTATGGGTAACCATACTTGGCCAAGTCATGTCACTTTCACAATTGTTGTGTCTTTTGAGAAAAGTCTTGAGAAGAGTGTAAAGCATTCCTGAAAGAAAATGAGATCTGCTTTAGATGTTGCATGTCGTCACTGCACATTGCAAAAAATTGCAAGGCCCAGGTTAAATGCACAGATTATGGTAGCGAGAATCATGACACTGCCCTTCACCAAGAATCAGCACCCATGACTAAAGACATAAGCCCCTATCCAGAGCATGGCGGGTAGGGGATCCTGTATCATCATCTACTTTCTCATCACATTGCACTCAAGTCTGTGGTGGTGATCTGATTGACAGAGCATGCTCAAAAATCTGTCTGGCCAAAGTTTATTCTAGTGGTTGCCATACTAAAGGAGTGAAGCTTTATGCAATAATTGATGAACAAAGTAACAGATCAATGGCCCATACGGAGTCCTTTGCTATGTTCGGGATCCAAGGCCCTAGTTTACCATATTCACTAAAAACCTGTGCTGGTATTATGGAGACAATGGGAAGACGAGCAGGTGGCTTCCATATTGAATCTATGGATGGACATATTAGTCTCCAACTTCCGGATCTAATCGAGTGCAATGCGATTCCCAACAACTGATCAGAGATTCCTTCACCTTCTGCTGCTCTTTATTATCCCCATCTCAAATCAGTGGTACATCTCATCCCGGAAATTGATCCAGATGCTCACATCTTACTTCACCTGGGAAGGGATATCCTCAGAGTGCATAAGGTGCGTAAAACACTCAATGGCCCACATGACTTGCCATTCGCACAAAAACTTAATCTGGGACGGGTCATTGTAGGCAATGTCTGCCTAGGAAATGTTCATAAGCCAATCCTAGTTAGCACATTTTACAACAAGATTCTGGATAATGGACGGTCTTCACTCTTTGATTCATGCCCTAACGTCCTGCAGGTGAAGGACAGATACAGTGGCTCCCACATTCCATGCTGAAACAGAAAACTCACACACCAATCAGACCACTTGGGTGATATAAGCTACGCTATATCGAGTTCATTATCGAAGGCGATTAATCTTCAATAATGAACTCTATAACGTAGCTTGTCAGTGAACTACGGCTCTGTGTATTAACTGCTGCTCCATTTAAAAGCAGGTGATGGGGATTTACCGCTAATTACGGAACCGGCTTTACTGACGAGATGCACGATCATATCGTTTGATATATTGTCCAGCCCTACTTCAGATACCTAGAACCTACCCCGAACAATAGCCCTCAGAAGCTGCATGCAGAGAGTTGTGTGTGTTTTCAGGTGCGTCCACCAAAGCTGTTTCTCTCCTATGGAGAGAAAGGCAATCATGTAAGCTTTTTGATGGGTAAAGTGAAACTTGTTCCACTTCCTGAACATACCATTCCAAGGTTGGAACTGTGTGCTGCAGTCTTGGCAGTGGAAGTAGCTGATCTCATCTCATCTGAGACTGACATAGATCTTGACACCATCACTTTCTACACTGATAGCAAGGTGGTATTAGGATATATTCATAATCAGACTAGACCCTTTCATGTCAATGTCAACAACTGAGTCTTAAGGATAAGAAGGTCCAGTCAGCCTGATCAATGGTGTTATGTATGCTCTGACCAAAATCCAGCGGATATAGCCACAAGGTCCATTTCTGCAGCATACCTCGCAAACAGCCTGTGGCTTTTGGGCCCCAGGTTCCTTGCAGACTCTCCTAGCCCTCCAGAGAAGGAATCTTTCAATCTCATAAATCCTGCACTCTGTGAGCAAGAAGCTGGGATCACAACGTTTTTCCAGGTCTTCTAATTGGCAATCACTTATCTGTTCAATCGGACGCCTCATTCACATTGCCAATGTTGTCAATAAACTAGCCACTGATGAATCCTGATGAAACACTTACTCACTGAAGGAGCTATCTGTGCAGCCGGTTTCTGGATCATTGGAGGCAAAAGGCTTGCGAGCAATATCCTATATCATTGCGTCCTTTGTCGGAAACTTTGTGGCCACCTTCAAACTCAGAAACTCAAACTCATTCCGTCAGACTGGATGTGTATGGATCCTACATTCACCAACATAGGCCTAGACATATTTGGCCAATGGGTCATCCATGTACGTCAGACAAGAGGAGGTCTGGAACACGACAAAGGTATTTGTATTGTATTATTAGGGGTTCAAGCACGAATTGCTGAAACCCTATTGTAATTGTTAGGATTTTTATTATTATTATTATTATTATTATTATTATTCCCTAAAACTGATCGTGCAGCCTAAACCGTAAGGCCTACAGAGCTGAAACTTGGTCAGATGGTATTAGTCTGGCTCGCTTCTCAGGCGCAAAGAACAGGCCCAATCGGCCTAACGGGGGCGCTACAGCGAAAAAAAAATAAAAGTCAGACATTTTTGGCCGTAACTCGTAAACCGTTTGACGTAGACTCAAAAACTTTACATTGTTGTGATCCTTGGAGGCCGAAATTTTTGCTCTATGTCGCATGTTTTTTCCGAAAAAATAATGTGTTATATCCGAAACCTACTTTTGCGAACTAGTCCTAGGTTTTTCATCTGATCTGAACCAAACCACTGCAGAAATATTATTTGGACACTGAATATCAATAAAATATATAAAAAAGTAGAAATTTAGATTTTCGCGCGAAACAGTACGCCAAAAAGCATCTATGCTAACGTTAGTCAAATGTTATTTAGCTATAACTCTTGAACGGAATGAGATATCTTCAATAAACATGGTACACATATTTATAAGCACAAGCTTTGGTCAAATAAAAAAAATGCGCACCTCTGCCACTTGGGGGCGCTATAAAATAGAAAAAACACATACATGGCTATTACTAGACAACCATTTGTCCGATCAACTTGAAAATTGGTATGCAGTGTCTTTGTCTGAAGTGGCACAAGTGTCTATGAGGACATTCGCATATCTCTAAAAACATGGCCACCATTGGCCAAACAAATTTAAGCACCTATTTGACGGGGTTAACGAAAGTTGATCAGAACAAAACTCGGTGGGCATGTTCAACTCATGACCCTAAAGGTCTGGAAGAATTGTGAAAGAAATCAACCACTAGTGGGCGCTAATAAGTTTTTTGGCTCAGTAATCACGTGGTGTTTCACATATTCACACAATATGCATATCATTTGATAGACCTCATCATAATGCACAACTTTGCCTCAAGAACCATTGCTGTCAATCAAATTGTTCAATAATTATTCACAAATATGTTAAAAACCTACTTTTGCAAACTAGTCCTAGGTTTTTTACCCGACGGGAACCAAACCACTGCAGTAATATTCTCTGAACTCTCTAGATCAATAATTATCAAAAAAAATGTTGAAATTTGTCCTTTGGGGACTTGTTACAGTGTCATTTATTAAAGGGGGTGTGGCCAAATATACCCAAAAGCCTATAAAACCTAAAAGAAAAACTCAAAACTTTACGAAACTTTTTGAAAACATATCGCAGATGACCCTTAAGAAGTATGTAAAGTTTCATGGAGATCGGACCATAGGTGGTGCTATAACAGTCAAAAAGGCCTAAAAAACAAGATTTCTATGGAAATTGACCTGAAATTGTAGAACATATTGATATATTCACACAAACACTATATCTTCATATCCTATGACAGATCTCCTCAACTTTGCCTCTGGGACTGATGCTGTCAATCAAATATTTCATTAAATATTCACAAATATGTAAAAAAAAAAAAAAAACCTTCTTTTGCAAACTGGTTCTAGGTTTTTTGCTTAATCTCAATCAAACCACTGGGGTAATATTCTCTGAACTCTCTAGATCAATAATTATTAAAAAATATTGAATTTTGTCCTTTAGTTATCTATAACAGGGTCATTTAGAAAAGGGGTGTGGCCAAAATACCCCAAAGCATATAAAACGTAAACGAAATCTCCAGGGGTGCAACTTTCCAGTGTTAGGGGGGCATGCAGGTATGTACCCAACCCCCTCCCCCACCCCCCCGGACATCATCATGTATGGGCTTGAAATAATAAATGTTTATTTTAAAGTATATCAGACAGCCACTGTAAGCCTGCCATAATTATATGGTATATATGTACACACACACATAATGTATGGGATTGATATATTTAATGTTTATTTTAAAGTACATCATGTGTTTATATATAAAAATATATATATATATATATATATATATATATATATATATATATATATATATATATATATATATACACATAAACACATATCTATAGCACAGATCTTTAAAGATAGAGAGAGAGATGTGACCCTAATTACAGCTTACATGTCACCCAGCAGATGTAACTGTAGCCTGTATGTCTGACAGCACAGCTAACATGAGCAGCTAATGGTAAAAAAAAAAAAAAAAAAAAAATTATTTTTGTTTCCATGATAAACCAGCCTTATTGCATAAGTAATGTTTTCCAGCTTCTAGTCATGTATTGTGCATGCTACCTTATATTTACCAGTTGTTATTTTACTTTAATAAAATTGAGATATGTCATGCATGGGATTGGTACCATAGGTTTTAACCAAAATCTAAATGTAGATATCAGCAACATTATTTTGCAGAAGTAAGCATAGACATCACATTTTAAATCCTACCTGTTGCCTTTCACCATTCACTTATTTAGCTGCTGTTGCATCCCCTGACATGCCATCTCCTTTTCCCTCTTTCTTTTTCTATTTTTAGCCCCCGATAGCTTTTTTGCTTTATCCATCTTTTTCGAGTTTCAACGACAACTCACTAACATTACTGCTGCTCACTCAGCGCTCACAGCGCCCCGCCCACTCGCGATATTACCCTTCTATGTCTAAATTCTATGATGAATCTTATGAGGGCACCGGCGCCTACTCTAGCCTGTTAGTCCTCTAAAATTTCTATAACTATTTTTATATATAACTTTTATATAAATTTATATAACTTTTATTATTTTTTAAAAAAAATTAACCATCGCTTTGGCGCCCCCCATGGTACGGCGCCCCTATGCGCCGCATATAGCACATACCCACTTTTTGCACCACTGAACTACATGAACTAGTGAACTAGTCGTGTTTTTTAAACACAAAAACAGTAAAATCAGTGCAGTACTATTCTCTAGACTCTGTTGGTCAATAATTATCAAAAAAGTTGAACATTTGCATTTGGACAACTATAAACCGGTCATTTTAAAGTATTTCCTTTACATAGTGTACCCAAAGGCCTTTAAATCCTAAAAGAAAGCCTACAACTTGTCAAAACTGTGTAAAATGATGCATAATTTCCTTCTAAACAAGCATGCAAAATTTAAGAGAGATTGGGCAAAAAATAACACTATAATAGTTATAAAGTTTGAAAACACAGTGTTGTTTGAGAAATTGCAATTTATAACCACTAGATGGCAGAGAGAGATTGGTAATTGGATTTGTATATTATAGTTATAGAGTTGTTGATAGATTTACTTATGGATTCACAATTAAACATTATAAAATCACTGTTATAACATCTTAAATCTCATTGAGTCAAAGTTTACCATTTTGTTCATACAGACATATCAGTTTATACAATTTTGCCAGATTATGATTACAGTGAAACCTGAAAATGACATATACACTCTTAAAAAGAGAAGACTTGCAATAAGTTTAGTGTCACATATAACTTAATTCAATTATCTATATCTGCAACCTAATATGTGTGCATGTATGCCTGTGTATGTGTGTGTCTGTGTGTGAATATGCTTATAGAGTATTAATATACTAGTTTAATGATTTCATTTCAGTGTGTGTGTGTCTGTCTGTCAGCCTATTCTCCATTTTGGATGTGTTTAAATGTCATCCATACATCCAGGTTGGCCGAGACCACCTCAAAGGCCTTAATGTGCTTGAACCCCTTAATTGCTGCTTGCAGCTATATTATTGTATTTGATTTTTTTTTTTTTGTAATTTGTATTATTTGAGTGCATCTTAGATGTATTTTCTCATTAGACCATATGCGAGTCATTGGTACATTTATCATTTTCATTTGCATGTATTTTTGTGTTATCTGGTAAGCATAAATGTTAGATCTAGATAAGACATTTGTACGAAGTATTCCTTTATGAACACATTGTGAATCTCAATTCATATTGTTTATTGTTTTCTTCTTATTTCATAGTTTTACTCTACCCTTATTAAAGTATGCAAAAGGCAATTCCGTGTCTGTGATGTTGATGGGGGGAGTTTTACTTTTCTCTCTCACTGGAATATGTAAATTGATTATATGCCTGGGTTTTTTTTTTTGTTTGTTTTTTTTTTGCATTTTATACTGAATGGATGTTATGATGTTATTTGTTTACGTAAAAGACTAAAAAAAATTATCAAAAAAAAAAAAAATAATAACTCCGAAAGGTTTTAAAAGGCAAAAGACTCTTCTCATCATCTTGCCATTCTCCCACAGCAATAGTTACATTAGCAGAGGGGGAAACATAAGGAATCCCCTTTCTCCATCGATCAATTGCTACTGAGTCATTTGTCAAAGTCTTATAATCCACATTCAAAGACTCAAATATTTCAGTAGTAGCTTGTTTCAGCAGCCACAAGGATCTCACCCCAGTCCTTTTACTCAATACCTCTATGCTTGTATTCAAAATATGTCCCAACTTTGTGCATCCAGCAGCAGTTAAACATGCACGCAGACTGAGACCAAACATAATTCTTGAAGGTAGAAAATCATTAAGAAAAATGGCTCTTCAAAAATCCATAATCCAGCATGTGTATCTGATGAACGTGAAATGGTACACTTTCAATGCTTCCATAACTGACTTATAGAAAGATGTAAGATTCACACGATCATCATTCTGGAAAATAATAATGTCCAATTGTAACGGAGTGAACAGATTAAGAGACGTATGGATCCATTTGCAGGCATTTATTCAAACAAAGTCTTGGTCATTAACAGGTCAAAATACGGGTCAAAATACAACATACAGATATGAGCAGGGCAAGACAAGACAAGAGAATGTTTCAAAGACGCACGAGAGACAGCACAGCGGCGAACACTGGCTAGAGTCCAGGCATGGGGCAAACAATATCCAGAAAGGCAAGACAAGAGTTGCTCCGTAAAGTTGCTATCAATAAACAGTGATATGGGCTAACAATACTCGGCAGTGAGAGAGAGGAATTCCATGGCTTATGTAGGATGTGTGATTGGTTACAGCTGTGGGTGTAATCAATGCAATGGATGATGGGAAATGTAGCCCAGGGTATAGTGTACCAGTCTGTGTAGTGTGAGAGTCCATCTGGTGAGTGGGTGACCTCTGGTGGTCTTCCAGATGCTCCTAAAACAGTAAAATCAAGGAGGGAGGTGGAGCTGAGGTGGAACGGGGGAAGGGACAGAGGGCCAGGTCCATGTAGAAGTGGAGAGAACGGGGACTGAGGCAGAGCATAATGAGGCACTTACATCATGGTGCCAGGACAATTGTCTCTCTCTGAATGTGAGCAAAACTAAAGAGCTTATTGTTGACTTCAGGAAGAGACAGCAGTGGCCCTACTCTCCTCTTAAGATCAGTGGGACACCTGTGGAGTGGGTGAGCAGCTTCAAGTACCTTGTTGTAAACATCTCCGAGGACCTGACTTGGACTACCCACATTCAAACACAGGTTAATAAAGCCAGGTAAAGACTGTACCATCTGTGACAGCTGAGGCAGCTGAGGGTATTAAGGTTATTACTGGAAATTTTGTATTCTTTGTATTTAGGAAGTGTATTAACTCAGTGTATCTCAGTGTGGTATGGGAACAGTTCCAGTCAAGACCGCAAAGCCCTGCAGAGAGTTGTGTGCTTAGCTGAGCACATCTCAGCATCTGCTCTTCCCTTGCCGCAGGACATCTATCTCAAACACTGCAAAAGCAGAGCTGTTAAAATCATCATTCCGTAGCCTGATGGCAAAAACTGAGAGACTTAGGAGGAGTTTCTTCCCCCAGGCCATCAGGCTCCTAAACTCAAACTCAGCTTCTTAACATCAACAGGACTCCACTTAATAATCACTTAATAATCAGTAATATAGTCATTATTCTCTACCTCATATTGACAGTGTCACTGCACACAGCACTTTCTGTTTTTTTGTTTTTGTTTTTTTGTATTGCTGCTACATGACAGCCATGTACAACCTGTTTGCACATTCGTCTCTTGTACATTCCTGTGTATCTTAATATTTAAGTGTACAGTATGCTTTCATGCACATTTAATTTTATATTTTATTCTTATATTTTTATTGTTTACTTTTATTTAATTCTTTCATACCTATATTTATGTATGTTTTCCTCTGTGTTGTATTTTTTACATCTGTACCTCAGGAGGATCTGCAGCATTAGCCGCCACCTCCAGAGAAATCACAGTGGATGCCGCTACCTCAAGAGGTTCTGTGTTGGTGTACGCAGCCCAGATACACCATAAAGCGATTCCCATCATGGGAAGCGCTTCAGACAGGGGACTTAGTTCAGGAACAGGAGGGCTAGAATGAGTGGGCTTAGGGATGCCAGCTGCGACTGCTGACAGCAGCGGTGGATCCTCCACGCTAGATACCAGTCGGGAGTACAGATGAACTGACCTCGGACTTCATGGTGCAGCCGACAGGAAGTAACCGGACTCTGGATGATCAGCTGTGATGTGACGAGGCTGTGGTAGATCAGTTGAGACGTGACTGGACTCATGAAGATCAACCGTGGTTTGACTTGACCCATGACGATCAACTGTGATTTGACTTGACTCATGAAGATCTGTTGTGACTTGACTCATGAAGATCAATGGTGTCTTGACTGGACTCAGGATTGGCAGTTGTGACAGAATGGGGAGCTTTTGTGTCTGCCATTTTGTGAGCGTGCTCTAGTGTGTCCGCCATTACATGAGTGAGTGTGATGTTGTGTTCCTCCGTGACACCCACAGTGAACGGTGAACCAACAGTCCACAAAACATAATCCAAAAAACTACTCAGTGAAGGAGGACCCTTTTGATCAGGCATCAGGTTTAAGCCAGGTTTCTGTCAAACAGAGCACATCTAGGTTATGATCAGTGATCATATCATTTACAAAAAGTGCTTTCGTAGAAAGGGACCTGATATTCAATAAACCAAGCTTTATCATTTGTTTATCCGTATTGCATCTGTTTTTTATTTGTTGAACATCAATTAAATTGTTACTCTTAAATTGGTTTGGACGTTTTTTGTATTTTCTAGTTCGGGGAACAGACACAGTCTCTATAGTGTGATATCTAGGTAAAAGAGTCTATGTGCTGAGAATTAACTTATTTCTGTGACATGAGGTGGCTTGCAGACGGTCGGTTTAGCTAGTCTGTCTGCTTCCTGACCTAGGCCCCAGTTAGTCAAGTACAAACTCTAAGACTACGTGCCATATTTCTAGACAGAAGAGCGGCACCATAGTATATGAGTATTTATACTCGTCCTAAGTATTTTATTTCCTTTCCACTACAAATTCCATTCAACTTTATTCATTAAATCACTATGAGTTTCTTGGAGAAAGACAATATCAAATTTTCTTGTTGCAGAAACAATTTACATATAGACATTCAGACTTAAACTGATGACAGTGTGCAATATACACATATATATACTCAGTACACACAGTGTACTAATAGACATACTTACAGTTAGCAATACACATTATACACAGTATGTACATACAGTTTGCAATACACATTTTAAAGTATATCAGACAGCCACTGTAAGCCTACCATAATTATATGGTATATATGTACACACACATACATATACATATATATATACATATATATATACATATATATATATATATATATATATATATATATATATATATATATATATATATATATATATATATATATATATATATACACACACACATATATACACATAAACACACATATATATAGCACAGATCTTTAAAGATAGAACGAGAGATGTGACCATAATTACAGCTTACATGTCACCCAGCAGATGTAACTGTAGCCTGTATGTCTGACAGCACAGCTGAGCTAACATGAGCAGCTAATGGTAAAAAAAAAAAAAAAAAAAAATTATATTTGTTTCCATGATAAACCACCCTTATTGCATAAGTAATGTTTTCCAGCTTCTAGTCATGTATTGTGCATGCTACCTTATATTTACCAGTTGTTATTTTACTTTAATGAAATTGAGATATGTCATGCATGGGATTGGTACCATAGGTTTTAACCAAAATCTAAATGTAGATATCAGCAACATTATTTTGCAGTAAGTTAGTAAACACTTGCCAGTCAACATTAATATTTGCAAGCCTCCAAGTTTGGTAGCAAATCTATGCATGATTCCACGGTAAACCAGAGATATTACAGTTGCTTTCCAGATTATTGTCATTTATTGTACATGCTACCTAATATTTTTCAGTTTTCAGCTCAGCAACCTCAGTTTTGCATATTCTAAGATAGCTACAATACCTGTCTGCTACATTCCCAGTGTTAGCAAACGCTAGCTAGTCTGTTAACATGAATAACGTATTTGCAAGCCTCCAAGCACAGACGTCACATTTTAAATCCTACCTGTTGCCTTTCACCATCCACTTATTTAGCTGCTGTTGCATCCCCTGACATGCCATCTCCTTTTCCCTCTTTCTTTTTTTATTTTTAGCCCAGATAGCTTTTTTGCTTTATCCATCTTTTTCGAGTTTCAACGACAACTCACTAACGTTACTGCTGCTCACTCAGCACTCACAGCGTCCCGCCCACTCGCGATATTAACCTTCTATGTCTAAATTCTATGATGAATCTTATGAGGGCACCGGCGCCTACTCTAGCCTGTTTGTCCTCTAAAATGTATATAACTTTTTTTATATATATAACTTTTATATAAATTTATATAACTTATTATTTAAAAAAAAAAATGAACCATCGCTTTGGCGCCCCCCATGGTACGGCGCCCCTATGCGCTGCATATAGCACATACCCACTTTTTGTGCCACTGGATGGCACTATGTCTTCTACGCACTTCCTGATAAAACATGTTACAGTTTCTGAGTACGCCTCTATTTCGTCCTCAGATGCTTCCCTGAACATGTCCCAGTCCACGTGATCAAAACAGTCCTGTAGCAGGGCTGGACTGGGACAAAAAAAGGGCCCTGGCATTTTTGCTCAGACTGGCCCACCACAATCGTTCGGACACAACCAACCAGTACACCATCCTTGCGGTCCCTGCAGATATGCATATCTACTGTTCCATTCCTAAAAACCCCTACAAAGCTGAGAACTAAGTGCCATGGACCAGTGGACCAGTGCAAGTGGACCAGTGTAGTCACTCTCTCTTGACAGACTCCCTGGTGATCAAAGGTGGCAGTGGAGTAGGGCCTCCTGAGAGAGAGAGAGAGAGAGAGAGAGAAAGGGAGAGAGAAAGGGAGAGAGAAAGGGAGAGAGGGACGAGAATGACACCTGAATGAGTAAAATGATCACCATACAAGTATCTTTAATATACAACAATGTAGAGAGATGGTTGCACATATTTTATACTTACTTTGTGGAAATGGCTCCATGGTGCTCTGAACATCCTCAAAAACAATGAACTACAAAAGTGAGGGCATCCAGAGAGAGAGAGAGAGAGAGAGAGAGAGAGAGAGAGTAAAGGGAAGAATGAGTCACCTGGCTTGACTATACATAAGGACAGAGAGAGAAATGATTACAATTATTTGGAAGAGTTATTAAAAGTACACTTAGTAAGAAACCATTTTGGTTATATAGTCCTGTATTCTTGAAGAGCAGGATTTCTAGATGGACAATGTGCTCCATGTTATAAAAGCTAGTTAACCCTTTAGAACCCAATAGAATGTGGATGTAGAATACTGCTAATTCTAAAAAGAAATGTTTTTTTTTTCAATGAACCAGACAGCAGAAAAACTAGTTTACAATTGCAAGTATAGGCTACTTTGTTTTAAAGAGCACAAACCCCTCTTTAATATGACACAAAACAACATTTACCTCTCATTGTTGAGATACTTCCCATAAAAAAAGAAAAACAAACTATACTACCAAATTACTCACACAAAACGTCCTAATAATATATATGTGTAACCAGGTGATGGTTGAGGGGGTTTAAATACGTATGTTCGCGAAGTATATATATCTGCGGAGAATGTAATGAGAGGTTCCTTTAAGAAATGTCAGGTGACGTCATCGCGCGTCTGTACGAGCGTGTGAGCATGCGCGCGATGAGGAAGTCACAGAGTTATGCTGCACGTGTCCACAATTGCTGTTCGTGTGTAATTTAATAGCATCCAGGTACAGATATCTTTGTGTCAGTGGGGGACAAAATGGGGATTTAAGTTCTCAGTAGAAAAAACAAAGGTAATGCTTTTTACAAATAAAAAGAAGGATAAGGAATGCAAGGTGGAAATGTATGGAACCAATTTAGAGAAAGTAGAGTGTTTTAGATTCCTGGGAGTATATTTTGATACAAAACTAACGTGGAGGGAACATATAAAGTATACAGTGTGTAAATGTAAAAAAAGTGCTTAATGTAATGAGGTGTCTTGCAGGATTGGATTGGGGAGCAAGTTTTTCAGCTCTGAAATATATTTATATTGCACTAATAAGGTCTAAATTAGATTATGGTTGTATTGTGTATGGGTCAGCAGCAAAATCTGTATTAACTGAATTGGATGTTGTGCAGACACAAGCTTTAAGAATATGTTTAGGGGCAATCAGAACTTCCCCAGTGTGTTCACTTCAGGTTGAAGCAGGTGAAATGCCTCTATGGCTACGAAGGAAACAACTGGTAGCCAACTATTGGATTCATTTAAGAGGGCATGGGGACAATCATCCAACAAAAAAGGTACTACAGAATTGTTGGGAGAAGGAGAGGAGGAAAAAGGAAAGTTTTGGTTGGACAGGAGATGTAATAGCAAAAGAAATGGGTGTATATGAAAAATAATTTGCTAGTACTGTGGTGTGGACTAACAAGCCAATCTGGACAATGGAAAATACAAAGGTGGACATAGAGCTGTTAATAATAAAAGGATGCAGTAGGAGTACAGATATAGTTAGTGAATATTATAGATATATGGACAATATGTACAAAGATAGTATTCAGATTTTTACAGATGGATCAAAGGATTTACAATCAGAGACAACAGGATCTGCTGTATATATTCCTAGTCATAATGTGGGAATAAACAAAAGAACATCTGACAGCTTAAGTGTGTATACAGTCGAGTTGTATGCAATATTACTAGCATTAGAATGGACTGAACAATCCGGATGGGACAACATTGTAATATGTAGTGATTCTGTTTCTGCCCTCATGAGTATAAAGTCTGGTGTGACTAGCAACCATCAGGAATTACTTTATGAGATTTTATTTACAAACTCAAGAATAAGTAGGCATGGGAAAAACATTACATATTTATGGGTACCAGCTCATGTGGGCATACAGGGAAATGAGAGAGTAGACAGACTGGCAAAAGAGGCAACAAAAAAAAGGAAATATTGATGTCAAAATTAAATTATCAAAAACAGAAGGGAAGAGTTTAGTGTGGAAAAAGATAATGGAAAAATGGCAGCAGCAGTGGGATAATGAAATCAAAGGGAGGCATCTGTACATGATACAAAATAGGATAGGTATGGAAAGTAAGAAAGGGGGGGAATAGGAAGGAACAAGTCATAATAAACAGACTGAGGATTGGACATTGCAAGTTAAACAAAACTCTTCATATTATAGGAAAACACCCAACAGGATTATGTGATGAATGTCAGGAGGAGGAAACAGTTAATCACATCTTTATATCATGTAAGAAATATATTCTAGAAAGGCTAGAGTTCAAGAATCAGCTACGGGAAATAGGTATATTAGAATATAATGTTAAAAATATAGTAACATATGGAAATGACCAAGGACGGAGATATTTGTTTAATTTTCTAAGGAGAACTGGACTGGAAAGAAGAGTTTAAATAAAATAAAAAAACAAAAATAAAAAAATTGAGTAAGCTTGAGTGAGACAACAGATGGCAGTAATGCAACACTATGGATGCCAACTGCCGTAAAAATCCAATGAAGAAGATATCTTTGTGTAACGCTTTTATGAAAGTGTTTAATTGCTGTTTACTGGAAGATTGCCTCGAATGTTGATTTATATCCATAGGGAGTTGGATGTTAACGCAGGATTGCGTGGATGTGTGAGTGTGGTTGAGCTACCGCACCGCATGTATAGACCAGGCCTGTTCACGTGGAAGAAGTGTTATATTACTGTGTAATATCAGAAACACAAGGGAAAGTGAGTAATATACACACTATGTCATTTCAGGTGTATTTAGTGAGTGTTATTGTAGTCTAAATGTCTGTGCAGTTTTAAGATGTTATGTTTTCTTTATAGAGTGCCACTACCGTATTATTGTTGCTGGTGTTTTATTTTGACATTGTTCTTTATTATTGCACACAAGAAGAGACGACAAGTTGTACTTTATATTATCATTATTTTGGGGTGAACAATTTGCTGTGTAATCCAAAGATATTTTTGACATTGTATTTTGGTTTGTTTTGGGTTTTCTGTCCCAATTACCTAATCGAAAAGAAATAGAAACTCCTAACCAATTATAAGGAATAAAAATACGAACCTCACTCATATTTGTTGGTCCTGTGTATCATTTTCCTGTGGCCACATATGATATTCATATTATTCACTCACTGTAAATATTGCATATTAATGATATTGGAAATTCATTAGAAACATGAGAAAATATCTTCTTCGTTGAATATACAGCTAAACAAAAATATACAGCTTTCAAAATACAAGGCGGGTTTTAATCCCCAAATAGCATGCGTTAGCTACCTCTCTTCCAACGTGTGTAACTCGTCGTGGGCGTTTTGACGCAGCCATTTTGAGTAATAATTAAAATAATCAAATGGCATCATTTAAGTTTTTCTAGAGAAGGGCCGTACGGCCGTTATGGGTTTTAAAGGGTTAACATTAGAATAGTCAGCCGAAGTTGCAATTGAATAAGTTAACTCTGCTAACCTAGCTACAAAAACAATGCAAAATAGCTTATGCTGTGTTATTTGACTTTAGTTGACTGAGTGGCTAGTGCACGATTATGTTGTCTTATTATAATATTATAATTTAGGTAAATCAACATCTTTGTCATGGCCCAACCAGGCCCACACACTATCCTCCTGCACCTGCCCTGATTAACACTCCCTCCCTGTTAATCATGTAGCTACCATGCTTACCGTTTCAATTACACTCTCCTACTCACTCTGTCCCTCCTTGACTTCACTATCAGACACCTGCTCCTCTGCCTGGGTACCTGAGCCACTGACTGCATCTGACGCAAGAAACAGACGGGGAGGGGTGGAGCCTGTTATGAGATGATTGAGCCAGCCCAGTGTCAGTATGGAAAATGAACCAATGGGCCGGTCGTTGGCCAATTAAAAAAAAAATAAATCTAATTATATCGACCGGCCCCCAAGTGCGTCGGCCCACCGGGCATTTGCCCGGTATGCCAGATTACCAGTCCAGCCCTGTCCTGTAGTATAGCGTCTGATTGGTCTGACCAGCATTTAATTGTCCTGAGGATGGGTGCTTCCTGTTTCAGTTTCTGCCTATAAGCAGGCAGGAGCAGAATGGAAGAGTGATCTGATTTGCTGAAAGGTGGGCAGGGGAGGGATTTGTAGGCATCTCGGAAAGGAGAGTAGCAGTGGTCCAGTGCATGATCACCATTCAATTTTCTAGTCATAAAAGCCATCTTAAAATGCAGAAAATGCAGAGAAATTGTGCAAACTTGCAATTCAACTACCTGTCTCACAATTCAACTTTTCAACTAGCTGTGTCACAATAACAGTAATAAAGCCATCTTAAAATGCAGAAAATGCAGAGAAATTGTGCAAACTTGCAATTCAACTACCTGTCTCAAAATTCAACTATTTAACTAGCTGTGTCACAATAACAGTAATGGACAGGATGGAAATGAGGCCTTCATGCAAGATAAGAGAGCAAGGGAGAGAGCGATCAAGGAATGTCGTAAAGGGGTCAGGCGCTCCTCTCAGTCTCAAACATTATAATGAATCCACACGCAAAAGCATTGTGTAAAAATCTTGTAGTGCAGAGTTGTCTTGAAAAATTACAAAAAGAACAAGTCTACTCAAAACTGAGCCTGACAACTACTGCTGCTGCAAAAAAAACTATGATGCCCGCTCAAAGTCAATAAGTTTCCTCAAAAGGGTGCTCACATGAGGGTTCATTGTTGTCCGCTTCTTGGTCTTTGAGCCTCTTTCAGGATTGATGCCCAGGAAGCACCTGTTAATAAGCAAAGATAGTTTCAGTTTTAAATAGACTTACAGTATGTATTGCAGACAGCATTTATCAAGGTGTGCTTTTTGCTGTGCTTTTTCCCCACATCAAACCCTAATAGATTTATAATCCAAACTTGTTAGATCTTACTCTCACCAAAATTTTTTTTTTTTTTTTTTGCCATTTTTAGCCAAGGTGCCTCAGGGTAGGTTTGCCTGAGGCAAAGTGGTTGATTTTCTACTATGAGAAGCCATATCAATGTGTGCCGCCACTGAAATGCATCTTCACGCAATTGGCCAGTTGGTAAATTAAAACCAGACCCTGTTGAAAGTATGACAAACACATCCTTTTCAATTAAGGGCCTGAGAGCATTTTGTTCTGCCTTTAAAGAAAATTTCATCTACTTCATTCAATACATTCGCATTTCACAATAGACGTTTCGAAATCATCATCACATAGCCTGCCTCAAAACAAAATAAATAGCTGTGATTGGACCGGCAGGTATTTGTCACCATAACATGTGTAGAAACCCAGACTGATCTGCAGAGCGAAACTGAATGAGTTCGTGAGGATGGTCTCACCAGGCTAGCCTCAGGTACCTCTTTTTATCAGCATTTTCGACCTCAAGACAATCATTGAGTTGGAAGCCTGTACTATAATGTGAATTACTAGATTAAATGTGATCTTTATAAAATACCTTTGAATGAACTCCAGCGTCGAAGATCCAGCAGCAGGATACTCAAGGTTGAATACGTAATAGCTGCTGAAGAAAGCAGCTACTCAGTGTAAAAAGAAAGGGTGTGGGCCCATCACGACATGTCCCTCGATGGATATAAGCCATCCAGAGGGCTTCATCATGTCACCTGAAATGAACAGATACAACATTATGTGTAATGAGCACTTTGCGATCTGCTTAAGATACAAAGGGCTATACAAATGTAATTCTTATTATAATTATAATTATTATTATTTATTGTGGTCATGTAGATTTCTAGAATGAAAACAAAATAATGAGTTAGAAATGTCGATACTAGATTAAAGTAACATTACCTTGAATGATCAAGCAGGGGGTGCCGGGGAGTTCTGCAGTATTGACGTCCACAGCAGTGGCACATGGCTGTAACATAGTTAACACACAATAGCATGGATTTAGGATAAAGGATAAATATTGTTCATTGGTCAGAGGTAGTAAATCATGCAAGGTAAATGTTGATAATGTAATCACTCATTTTGCATTTTAAATATTTGAATAAAAAAATCTTACATCAACTTCAAGCATCAAACTCTCTTTCGGCTCTTTGAAGTACAACATTAGGAGCAGCAGGATGCAGGCAGCCTTGTCAGAGTCTGGATCATAGCAGGCCAGAACATCACGGATCTTGGGGTTGTCCAGTGTTGAACAGTAATCCAGGATGGTCTGTCCTCATCGACTAATTGCCTCCTGTAGCTTCTGAAGGACATCGACGTCCGTCAGGAGGCCAAAGTGTGAGAATAGGCATCTATGATAATCTTGACTAATTACAGAAATTTGCACACATAAATAGTAATGTTTGTCCCATCATTGGTTTTATAAACTTTACAAACACCAGATTTGTCTAAAGGGTGATAGTGAGATGAAAAATTATAGCAAAACTCTCGTCATTACTAACATTACTATTAGCAAATGCTGTGAGAGAACTTTCCACAAATCCGGGCACTTGCTAACAAAATGTGAACTGTGTCATGCGATAAACGTTTATTTGAAAGTAAATATTATACTTATATTAAAATAACATAGGTGTAAGTGCTGCAAACATGCATGCTGCTCACCTTCTCCATTCAGCCCGGAATAGAAGAGGGACACGACGGCGCCTTCAGTTCAAAACAAAACAGTTCGGTTATGTCATGTGACTTCCCAGGGCATATTTCAATACAATATTTCACTGTAATAATACTGTTTAATGCTGTGAAATCCTTAATTTTTTTCATTGTGTTGCTGTGATATTACAGACCTTTTTGTGATATAACAGCAGGTTTTAGATTGCAAGATTTTACTGTAAAATAAGAGTTAAATTCTGTAAAATCCAAGGATACTGTAGTTTTTACAGGTATTCATTGGGATATTACAGGGAAACTTAATTACAAGTTACTGTAAAATAATACTGTTAATTATTGTGAAATGCTGGTAATTTCTAACAGTGTAGGCTAATAAAAAATAAACAATTTATGTACATTACATGTTATTACAAATGCCTGCAAAGGGAGCCAAAGGCCTGCTTATTGCTGCTGTTACACTTACAGGACAATCAAATCCTTGTTGGCCAAACATTTAATTCAAATATTCACTTAATCTTTCATTTTTGTCCAGCTTTTTGCTATATGATGACACAGCCTGTATAATTTCTTCAACAGAAACATGTGGACATCACAACCCTTACAAAAACAAACCATGGTTTTATCATAGTAAAACTACTATTTTCTTTTGTATGATTTCTGAATGCTTGAGACTTTAAAATCAATTAGACAACTGTATTAATAAAGTCATAGCCATAAGTAACTGTCTAGAGCTACAATTGTAATTATTAAATAATACAATTTATTTATTTATTTACTTTTATATTTAATTACAGTTAAATTTTGACCCCTATCCTCCTGAGAACCAGAAATAAAAAGCTTGGTCAATTTTGCATTTTTGATGTCATTACATTGTTTAGATCTTAAGAGAGAAAAAAAAGGTAAAATACAATTTTTGAAAAATTATATTTTATTCATGTTATGCTATGTCCTCTGTAGAGAACACCAGAAGTGAGTTTTTCTAAAAATAAAATGACAAGAATAGACATGAAAAGGCAAAATCAATGGGATTTTTTTTTTTCTCTTTTTTTTTCTTTTTTGTAAATCAATCAATTTTTAGGTTTCGGGATTTTGTTTATACCAAACTTTAAGGATGGTTCTCAACTATGTTATAAGATATATAATAAAATTATTTGAAATACCCTTTTGCTTTATACAATATGTGTTCAAAAAGTCCATAAACTGGGTTTTCCATTAAGCACAATGTTATCTATACACTGTATTTTATTTGCACATTAAAGTGCTTGTTGGAACAGAATGTAGACAAAAAGAAGTGTAATAATGGGAGTAGTAATTGGCCAGATTTTCATAATAATATTTAATATTTCATAAGAATATTGCTATATAATTTGTTTTCCTATGCAGGAACTTTTTCCTATAAAGTTAATCAGATTTAAATAATAATTACAAAATATTATCATATTTCTATAAGGATGTACAGTCAGGTACAGGTAAAAACCAAGGAGAGGGAGAGTTCATGGTGAAACATCCAATCATTTGGTATTTCTGGAAAGCCCTGAATGTGCTCTGTACAGGACATACAGGCTGAAAAATGTGGCAAAAACTCCATAGCTGGGTCTCAGGAGGATATAGTTGATGTTTTTTTTTTTTCTTCCATAATATTTGGGGGGGGGGGGGTACAACAATACAATCCTGCTTAGGGCACCCATTTGGCCAGCAGCGGCCCTGGTTACTTTGGAAATGTAATAGGTTACAGATTACAAGTTACCCTATTTAAAATGTAATAGTAGTGTAACTTTTTCATTTACTTTGAATCTAGATTAAAGACCCATCTCTTTAACCTGGCTTACACATAACATACTAATACGCTTCTTATATCCAAATACGTTAAAGGATTTTTAGGCTGCATTAATTAGGTAAACCGGAACCGGGAACACTTCTCATAACACCCGATTTACTTGCTACATCGTTAGAAGAATGGCATCTACGCTAATATTAGTCTGTTTCTCTCTTATTCCGAGGTCACCGTAGCCACCAGATCCAGTCTGTTTCCAAGTCAGAGGGTCACTGCAGTCACCCGGATCCAGTATGTATCCAGCCCAGATGGTGGATCAGTACCTAGAAAGGACCTCTACAGCCCTGAAAGACAGTGGAGACCAGGACAACTAGAGCCCCAGAGACAGATCCCCTGTAAAGACCTTGTCTCAGACGACCACCGGGACAAGACCATAGGAAACAGATGATTCTTCTGCACAATCTGACGTTGCTGCAGCCTGGAATTGAACTGCTGGTTTCGTCTGGTCAGAGCAGAACTGGCCCCCCGACTGTGTCTGGTTTCTCCCAAGGTTTTTTCTCCATTCTGTCACCAATGGAGTTTTGGTTCCTTGCCGCTGTCACCTCTGGCTTGCTTAGTTGGGGACACTTCATTTACAGCGATATCGTTGACTTGATTGCAAATTATTGCACAAATACTATGTAAACTGAACTGAGCTGCATGATGACATCACTGAATTCAATAATGAACTGCCTTTAACTGTCATTTTACATTATTGACACACTGTTTTCCTAATTAATGTTGTTCAGTTGCTTTGACGCAATCTTTTTTGTTTAAAGCGCTATATAAATAAAGGTGACTTGACTTGACTTTATTAAATGAATGTAAATGATTACATTTGATTACTTTTTGATTACTTTTCTAAATTTCTAATTAATGTTTATTTTCAACTGTTAATCATTTTCAAACATTTAAACCATTCAGGGTTATCCTTACAGTAGTGCTCAACACTGTCGGACTTTCAAAATCCTTCATCACTTGAATTAAGATAATCAAATTTGAACACATCCACCACAAAATCAGACTTTAGTACTGCCTTTTACTTTGAGATTGATCTGAAGTTCAATGCAGATTTAAAATCATAAGAAATTGTTTACTGATACTGTTTTTGAAACAAAATCTTTGCATACTGTAACTACAGGAAACACTGCATCTAACAATGGTTTGAGGGAAAAAGTTAATTAAAAAATAATAATAAATAAAAGCATATACCTCAACTAAGATACGGTTATCTAATAACCATGTGTCCTATTCTGTATACTAAACTCCTGAAACATTGGTGTCTTTTTGCAACATTGCTGTCTCATTGTATACGATACTCAGAGCAGTTCTAGAGATTATGTTTATGTGTTCATGTACTCATATATTGAGGTGGCAGAGGCCAGGCGCGTAGATGGCACTAGGTACGGGGGGGGCATGACCCCCCCAGATTCACAGTGACCCGATCCGTCCCCCTCACTGTCTCAATGAAAGGCTCTATTGGTAAACAGAGGATTAATCAGGGTTTCTGCTATGTACATTAGCCTTAGTACTGGTGAGTCTGGCGACCCTGCACGCCGTTCCTTAAATGTGTACTAAGCAATTTTTGAAACACGCTTTTGACCGCAGTGTCTGACAAAGTCCCAAAACACACTTTTAGCCAATCAGCAGTAAGGGGGCGTGTCTTGTCCTGATAGCGAGAAGAGCACGCTTAATTTGAGTGCACAGGACACATATTACATGACATTTACATTTAGTCATTTAGCAGACGCTTTTATTCAAAATTAGCATATTAGCAGATCGACTGTAGATTAACAGAAATGGCAGATAATAAAGAGGAAAATATCAGAGAAACAAAACATTAAAAAGAAGGGTTACAATCAGGCTAGAGGTAGATATGTATATGTGTGATAGATATGCGTTGTAAGGGAAACAGGTCAATTTAGCTCAAAGGGAATCATTTAAGATTTTAAAGGGAATTTGAACAGAATCACTGTTTCACGGCTGATCACTGAAATGGCCAGCGATTCACTGAACGAGCCGTATAACATCAAATCTGCGCTGGATATTAATATCCAAAGTATAGTGAAAACACTAGTAATTAGCACAGTAACAAGATCGGCAGTTTAAGACATTAACTTGTGAGCACAAAACACAATATACTTCTCTTTTCAATATGAATAAGGCTTTATTAGATAAATCTAAGACATATAAACTAATCTAACACATAAGCACACGCACTCACACATTCACACAAGTTGCAGGAAGATAGAAAGTTAGGAAAGAATGAGTTTAAGAGAATGAGAATGTGAAATCCCAAGTTTACAGCAATACGTGAAATTGCATATACATGAACAACCATTAATAACTTAATTAACCCTCGCACTGAGTTCCTCAATGAGGTTAAAATTATATTAGATAACACCAGTACAGATGTGAGTCTGGAGGTTACTTGCGTTGCCTGTTTAACGGGGTTCCCTTTGTTGTCGTTGAAAAGGGGGTTTCCCGAAGTTGCTGATTGGCTGGAAGTTCAGTAGTCGTTGAAGTGACGTCTTGGGAAGCCCGTGGTTGGGCGTTGGCTGAAGATGCAGAGTTGTGGGCTGGTTGTAGTTTCAGACGGGCACGCGAGGTCAGACTCGGAGACACTGCGTTACAAAACTTAACTCAGAACACGAACTCTCAAACGGAAAAGAAAAGAAACTAAAGTAAAAGAATAGAAGTAAAGTTTGACGAGACTAGGTGGTGTTTCTTCTCATCGTGGCTAAGTAGCAGCAGGCCGAAGCACGCTGGAACGGCGCTCGAAGAACGCTAAAAGTGATGACAAAGCATGACTAAAAGCTAAAGCTAAAAGCCGGCATGACTGATAGCGAAAGCTAAACACTAAAAGCAAAATTTGATGGTGTCCTGAGTATTTAAACTGGCATTTTGGCCACACCTCAAATGTTGTCTTGACCAATTAGATATTGTCTTTTCTCGGGGTGTTGCATTGTTTGTCCCACTCATTCATAAATCATATGTTATCTTATCAAGCACGAGGTCCGAATTTTCCCGCTCTTGCAGGGTTTTATTTGGACATGATTCCTATAACAAGAATATGATACATTTGACAAATAACTGATGGTCAGAAACCTTTCAAGCAAGAAGATTCGAACACACACATACTAAACATGAATATGATCCCTTAAGCTATTCAAGAGTTATTTAAAAAGACATAAACAATAAGTGATTAGAAACATTAAAATCAAATGTGTGGGTTCATGTATTATATGGAGTTGAGCAATGGACTGATATCCATTTAGAAGTCTTTGAGTTCATTTTGGTGCATATATGCATTTGAAGGCATTCTCTGTGCCATTCTGGGGAGTAAGGATACGTCCTGTGAAGACCAGAGGGGTTAACAGGTCTCCTTAGGAATTTCAGTCTGGTTCTGCTAGGTGGGGGGAAGTCAATCCAATGATCTTGTTTACTCTCATGGCTTTACATGTGAGAGTCAGACTGTCCATCTCTTCGATTACTTGCCCCAAATAAGACAATCTCTTCTTCGAATTGAAATTGTCAATAATTGTTCTAATGGTGTTAATGTTGAAAGCTGTTCTGTGAAAGATTTGGTTATCAGACTGTGGTGCTGGGAGTTGATTTACAACATCCTGCCTTTCTGTGGAATTCGGCTCATGTTTCAACCAGGCTCCCGATCGAATCTTTAATTTGTCTGGTTCACGCTACAGCGTAAATATCGAATCGGACACCGAGGTTGCTTTGTTTCTTTTTGATAGGTGATTAACGTTGGTTTTGTTTTTGTTTCACAAAACTTATCCATGTTGGCTTTTGTTTGAATATGCTTGTATGTCATCTTCACTTGTTTCCGCGATCGTCATTGCCATGGTTGCGTATGTACGTGTGGGGCGAAGATTTCAAAATAGGGGTGAGGCATGGTGGCCGAGAGAGCTCAACGCACCAGCAAATTAAGAAAACATCTTCATCAGTTTGACAGCACACGTGCTGCAAATACTAACAACACAACGAAATACAAAAACAAGCTGCAAATGCTCACAACACAAACAAATACAGAAACGAGCTGCAAATATTCAACACAAACAAAATTATCCCAACAAAATGAAAATTAACTTTTTTTTTGACGTATTGATTACCATTTGTATAACCACAGTTGTACAAATACCATGGTGAAATTATGATTATAGTAGTAAATCCATGGTTAATTTGTGCATGATTACAGTAACCATTTTTTGTTTGACGTTTCGAAGTTAACGTTCTCTTGTGTGTGTATGTGCTACGACTCCTGACCCCGGGGTCCTATGAGGAGCTGGTAGCTGCTTCAATTGTGCTTGTGATCATATACAGGTACATTTAAAAAAATTTGAATATCATGGAAAAGTTCTTTATTTTTTGGTAATGTAACTCAAAAAAGCAAACTTTCTTATATTCTAGATTCATTGCACACAAACTGAAATATTTCAAGAGTTTTTTGTTTTAATTCTGATGGTAACAACTTGCAGTTTAGAAAAAATTTAAAATTCAGTATCTCAAAAAATTAGAATATTTTCTCAAAGATCAATCAAAAAAAGATTTACAAAACAGAAATGTTCAAGATCTCCAAAGCAGGTTTAATTATGCACTCAATACAAATGGAGCTCCTTTTGCATGAATTACTGCTTCAGTGCGGCGTGGCATGGAGGCGATAAGCATGTGGTACTGCAGAAGCGTTATTGAAGCCCAGGTTGCTTTGATAGCAGCATTTAACTCCTCTGTATTGTTTGTCAGATGTTACTTATCTTCCTCTTCACAATACCCCATAGATTCTCTGTGAGGTTCAGGTCAGGCATGTTGGCTGGCCAATCAAGCACAGTAATATCATGGCCATCAAACCACTTGGAAGTGGTTTTGGGACTGTGGGTAGGTGCTAAAGTCCTGCTGCAAAATGAAATCAGCATCTCCATAATGCATGTCAGCAGAAGGAAGCATAAAGTGCTCCAAAATCTCCTGGTAGATGGCTGCATTGATTTTGGACTTGATAAAACACAATGAACCTACACCAGCAGACGTCACGGCACCCAAATCATCTCTGACTTTAGAAACTTCACACTGGACTTTGGATTATGTGCCTCTCCAGTGCGCCAGACCTTGATTTGCAAATGAAATGCTAAATTTACTTTCATCTGAAAAGAAGACTGTGGACCACTGGGCAACAGTCCAGTTCTTTTTCTCCTTACCCCAGGTGAAATGCTTCTGACGTTTTTTCTGGTTCAGGAGTGGCTTGGTTCTAGGAATGTGACAGCTGTAGCCCTTTTCCTGAAGAAGTCTGAGTGTCGTGACTCTTGACTCTGGCTTCAGTCCAATCCCTGTGAAGCTCTCCCAAGTTCTTGAATCGGCTTTTCCTGACAATCTTCCCAAGGCTGTGGTCCTCCGTGTGCTTGTGCACCTTTTCCTACCACACTTTTTCCTTCCAGTCAACTTTCTATGAATATATTTTGACACAGCACTCTGTGAACAGCCAACCCTTTCAGCAATGACCTTCTGTGGCTTACCCTCCTTGTCAAGGGTGTCGATAATTGTCTTCCGGACAACTGTCAATTCAGAAGTCTTTCCCATAATTGTGGTTAAATGTTGTAAACTATACCCAAAAGGTACCCAGTATTTATACTCAAAATTAATAAAACTAATCAATCTCAAATGGAATATTCTAATTTTTTGAGATACTTAATTTTTAATTTTCCTAAGCTGTAAGTCGTAACCATCAGAATTAAAGCAAAAAAAGCTTTTTTGAATTAAATTACAAAAAATAAAAGACCTTTTCTAAGATATTCTAATTTTGCACCTGTAATATCATCTATGACTGAGCTGGGGATATTTCTGGACTGAAAAAATTTGACTGCTGGACAGGTTGGTCCAACCTTTAAATAAAAAGGTTGGGGACATGCAAAATAATGAGAAGTTCTCTCCTGATCTGCACCTTCACTTCAATTTTTCTTTTCAGTCTCTTTATTTTGCCCTGATATCTCTCTCTCTCATGACTTTAATACTCAAGATTTAACAAAACTATACTTTCTAAATTTCCTGCATGTCAAAATTAGTACATCACTACAATATCTTTATAGAAAAATCCTAATACTGGACACGAGTCATGTATTTCCCTTACAAAAATTAACCATGCTTTTATTAAAGTAAAAGTAAAGTAACCATGGTTTGTTTTTTGTTTTTTTTTTTTGGTAAATGGATTACCATTTGTATTTATTTTTAAATAAATGAACAAAGTTTAACAACAGTAACCATTTTCTTTGGATTTATAGTAAAATCGTAAGGGTTGTGTTGTTGTCTGCCCTAGCTCCCCCTAAACCTAGGGTGACCAAACGTGCCATTTTCCCAGGACACGTCCTGTCCAGGAATTCTATATTGCCTAAAATATCCAGGTTTTGGCTTTGGTTTCCTGTTTTCATACTTAATGAATGTAATGATTGTTTGACCAATAACATGCAGACATTGTACATTATCGACCAATCATGGTGTGTGAAAAGGTGGGATCTACAGGGAATGGTCATAGCGATGCAAATACGTGTACATATTAGAGTTCGACTTGAAGCAGCACTGAGCATACTGGTCGGTGTATGACATGAAAGTACAATGAGAGCAATTCAAAAGCAAAAGAAGCCATCTGATCTCTAGAGCTCTCAAGGTACTTTGTCATACAACAATTGGTCTGCGCAGCGCAAACAAAGCCAAAATGTGAATATTTTAGGCAATATAGAAATCCTGTCCTGGGAAAATGGCACGTTTGGTCACCCTACCTAAACCTATTATAAAATATGATTATTTTTCTGCTAAATTACTACTGTAACATTACAATAGATAATAATGATGTCCTTTATACAGTATTTTAAGTGAAAGTGAGCAAAGGGCTGCTGCTGCTGCTTAACTAAGTAAACAAAGACAAAATTACAATATACAGATGAAACTGACCTGCACTTGAAACCCTGAACAGTAGTTTTGCTTCTCTGCTCCACCTGTGCGCTTCCACAGTCCACTCCATTCTCTCTCTCACATTGATTACCCAGGTGATTGGATGGTATTGTTTATTCTTTGTATTTCATTGAGAATTATGATTTTGGTTGAGGTTGAAAATTCAGTGCTAAATAACATTGGATCAATGTTGATAATTCAATGCTTTTTTAGTGTTGAAAAGACAAATATTGAATCAATGTTGATTTTTGGTCTGTATTTCCCCCATGGTGGAATTTAGACTGTCAATCCCTCATTCAACACTTTAATGCAAATGCAAATAAATTTGGTAGTGTAAGGGTCCACCCGCCGGCCCCAAAAGCGGAATCCAGCGGCCTGGTCGAAGGTTTAATGTGTATTTGGTCTTTTACTTGCGCTTCTGAATTTATCAGGATTTTATTTGAATTTTAGTCTAGCTCTATGTTCAATCCTACTCCAATTTCACGTGATCATTATATTTGGGCAATATTTCTATCAAAAGCTGATCACAGATATTGATTGTTTATTGATTTAGATATTTGAGTATTCTGGAAATCCCATACTTTCAATTATTCATTCATTAGGGACCAGGTATCGCACAGGAATTACACTCAGCTGATAGTGAACCCACGGACACAATCTCGTCAGTTCCGAACTTACTCAGAGGATGCAGAGTGGTTGTAATACCTTTAAGTGAGCTACACCCTGCATGCTCATAACAAAAATTAATTTTTTCCTATAACCACGAGAGCTACATTGTGTTAAGTCAGCGACAGTCAGAAATCTGAAGCACCTAATGGTGTTCCCCATGGTTCATCCATTGGTGCTTCAGTATGATCTGTCTTGAACGCAGATTTGCGGAAATACCACTACACATTAATCTACTTGAAAAATGATTTCAGAAGAGATCAGAATAAATCAAATTTAACAATTTATTATTTGTCAGGTAAAATTGTATCATGTCAATTACATAATGAAACAATTAGAAGCCAGTTTAGAAAAGATAATGCAATTCTGAATCACATTGTAGCCGGTGGCAACCGCTCCTGTACGTAGACACTGTAGCCATATGGGAAAACAGCCAAGAGTTCCACGCAGATGACAAACAAATTTAACATAGTCACACACGTAACAGTTATCCTAATTTAAGACACACGGTCTAAAATGCATAGCAAAGCACTCAGGTGTTTTAGAGAATAAAATTAACTAGCTTATGTTCACATGTAGTAGCACAAACAACTATACAGTGTGCTCTATGGGCACAATGCGTTTAACACAGTTAAATTTTTAAATCATACCTGACAGCAAAGAGACACACAGCAGCGAGAGTTCTGGTGTAGAGCTCCAGAGACTCTCACACACTGCATGGGTTTTTTTCTGACTACAGAATCCCCCCGCAATGTTTTGTCACTTCCCTTTTATACTCAGACCAGACAACAAAGAAATCTTCAAATCAGTTGTAAAAACATAAAGACCTTTTGGTTCGTTAAGTTCTCGTGTCCCCAGTGTCACACCTGGCTTGGAGATAGTTAGACACAGACCCCTAAAGGGGACCCACGCCCTCCTCAGCAGAACACAATTCTACAAAAGTTTTCAATCTTTCTTATAATACAAGTGACTACTGTGAAATTTAGACCAATTTACCAATCGCACAAAGACCTTGAAAATGACACCAAACATGAGAAGTTTATGGTCATGAATCCTGAAGATATAGTAAATGTTTTATGTGAGCATAGCAACTTTTAGTTGCCTGGACCATGTGCCCAGGGGGGAAGGATGGGTGAAGGGACCAAAGAGCAAATGGTCTTTCTTCCAGATCTTTCTATCTGTTGTCTTGTGGCATGGCATTTGCATTGCGAGAGTTTCAGAGTGTTTGGCTACACAAGGAGATCAAAGCCCATTGTTTTGTTGCATTTGCATTGCGAGAGTTCCTGAATGTTTGGCTTCACAAAAAATTCATTTCATAAGGAAATAATTTCACTCCTTTCAGTACATGTTTGGGAAATGTAGTGAGCAGATGCTCATCAGAGGATGAATCCTGTTAATTCTGTGAACTCATCACCACTAGCACCAATAAATACATAAATGAATAAAATACAATTCTGCCTGCTGAGTGTGTGGATTAACAAAAAAACTGGGACTGTCTGCCGTTTTGCTGTTGTGGGAGGAGCATCAGTTGAGGCATGTAGGATGCTGAGCTGTAGTCTAACCAATGAGCCGGCCTCTCAGATGAAACTGGCAGTAGCAGACTGAAAGATGAGCCTGAACAAAATAACTCCATTTAGAGGCACCAGGTGTGCATGTTTGGTAAGTCAGAGTCCACATGGGTCCTTTGATCCTAAATTCAGTTTGATCAAATTTAAGTCCATAAAGGACTTAAACTTAAAATGCAAAATGGCTTAATATGATTATTAAAGGGATAGTTCACCCAGAAGTTAAAATAGTAATTTACTCACCTGCATTTTGTTCCAAATCTGTATTGGAAGTCAATGCTACCGTCAGCTGTCTGGTTACCAACATTCTTTAAGATTTGTTTTCTTCATGTACAAAAAGTATTCTCGTCGCTTCATAATGTTACGGTTGAATCACTGATGGCAGATGGACTATTCTGATGATGCTTTTCATACTTTCCTGGAACTTGACACAGTTATTTACTTGGCAGTCTATGGGACAGTCACAAGCCTCCCTGTTTTCATCCAAAATATCTTAAATTGTGTTCCGAAGACCAACAAAGCTTTTACAGGTTTGGAACGACATGGGGGTAAGTGAATAATGACAAAATTTTAATTTTGGGATGGAGTATCCCTTTAAGCCTAGTCCCAGACTAAAATGCATGTTTGAGCTGTCTTAACTGAAAATAACTTGCGCTGACAGATCTTAAAATATGTCAGTGTCATTGTTTTGTCTCAAGATGCACACCAGTAATGTGTTTTTCCTAATGCATTTTATAAAAAGCAAAAAAAAAATCTTTAAGTATCCTAATTTTACTAAGGCCGAACCCTTTATTAAAAGCTCATCCATGTCTGTGAATCAGGGCCTATATGTATTGAGGGCCCCACAAAGTTTGTTTGTTTGTTTTTGTTTTGTTTAAATAAAATAATCACTTGTTTTACTTATCGTGTGGGGGCAAAAATAAATATTTGCATGTAAACTGAAGGATGTTGTTTACTTTGAGTGACCTTTTGATTCAAAACCATACTCATTGCAGTCCTGCATGTTCTCTGATTGAAAAGAGTAAAAATCAAGATTGGTTTGATCATATTTCCATGTAGATTCAATGTTAAATAAGTGGTTTAGTTTATGTTGAAGTAGTTTTTATTTTTATGACCATCTTGATCTATTTTTCATCATTGAAATAACATTATTTGAGGGTGCAACCCTGATGAAAATCAATGTTAAACATCAACATTGATTCAATGATAATATAAAAAAGCAGGCCAAATCGGCAGCCAGGCCACCAGGAATTGTCCCGGTTCTCCTGATGGCCAGTCCGTGCCTGATTTCCACAGACATGCAGCAGCATTCATGTATTGTCTTTTTGCAGCATAATATTTACAGACACTAGTACATATCACGTTTTGATTCAAGTGTACTGACCTAGTTTTGATTTATTCCGTCCGCCTATTCCGTCTGCATTAGGCTTTTGCAATTCCGTTTTTTTGGATGCATTCTGTGATTTCCGCATCGCGGAAATTATATGGCCGTATGCCTCAGAATAGTCAGTGCAATTTGGGAAAGAAATCAATTAAATCTGTATGTGTGGGAAAATATTCAGATGTAAGCTCCTTTGCAATCGTTAACATTTTCATAAGTAACTAATTTAATTACACATTTTTTTTTCAGTAACTAAATGATTGCAGTTACATTTATTTTGTAATTAAATTACGTAACATTGTTACATGTAACTAGTTACTCCCCAACACTGGTAGTATCAAGGTGAGATTTATCCAGTACAGGATTTAAGACAGCATTAAAATCACCACCCATCACTAAAGGACAATCAATCTGCTCAAGTAATATATTTGAAATATTTGTGAAAGATGCCTCATTCGGGCAGTAAATGGAGATCACTGCTAACCTGTCATTATGTATTTTACAGCGTATGAAAACAAATCTACTATCATCATCATTCCCGGTATGTTCAATAGTAAAATGTAACCTCCTATTGACCAAGATAAGCACCCCCTTAGTTTTATTACGAGCACAATAGAAAGCCGCCAGTTTGTAATACTAGTTTTGAAAACGTGCCACATCGCATTGTTTTAAATGGGACTCTTGTATCAGGGCTCAGGAAATCGATTTACGGTGCAAATATTCTAATATACGGGTACGTTTAATAGGAGAATTTAGGCCATTCACATTCAATGATAAGATATTCAGAACCTAAATTATGCATGTAGACATAATCTTGATATTGCATGCACACGCAATATCAAGATTATGTCTACCTGAAGAGAAATACAAGCAATGTCATACTGCCAGTGACACGTAAACGTTATGCATCCTAGATACCAATCCACCTTGATGCATAATCCTTTTAAAAGAAAAGCAAAATAAGTAAGAGTATTGATGTCTGTGAAAGGCATAGAAAAAACAAAAGAAAGGAACGACAAACAACTATGTACAAAAGCCAAAGCAGTCTGCACATTACCGAGAGTGTAGGTCTGCATAAACAAAAGAAACAAGTTGATGCGTGACCAGTCCACTTCAACGCAAGATATGTCCTCAAAAGCCCACTGATCCAAAAGCTAAGAGATCAAACCACTCCATTAGCCCGAAAAATTGTAGAAAATAAAAATAAATAAAATAAATTATTATTATTTACCAGTCAGCGGACGAGCGGACAGGTGTAAGATTCCAAAAAGAAATTAACAACTGTCCATGGCCACCTTGTTATTGTCCTCTTTAGGGCAGTTAGGATCACCGTTGCCCTCCCGCTGCTTTGTAGCACTGCAGAATACATCTTCTGTGACAGTGAAGTAACAAAATCCTCTGCCTTTTGAGGAGAGTCGGACATCATCTGCTCACCTTTGTGCAGTAGTTTAATTACCGTCGCATATGTGAGGAAGGGCTGGAGACCGAGTGATGTCATCTTCTTCAAGACTGGATTAAAGCTCTTTCTCTTGGTATTTGTGGCTGGAGTAAAGTCGGTAAAAAATAGTAGCGTGACACTGTCCTGTGTATGTTTCATCAGATAAACCTGCCGAGCACCCTTCAGGATCGCTGACCTGTCATGCCATCTTAGTATACAGAAGATGAGAGTACGCGGCCGATCTGAGTTTTCCTTTCATCATACACGCGATGTGCCCTGTCAATCTTAATGTCACAGCCTTTCAGTGAGGGGATCCACTTGGAAAGATAAGCTCTGAGGAAGCCCGCTGCATCTGAGTCCTCCGTCCCTTCTGGCAACCCCACCAGTTGTACATTATTTCTCCTGTTCCTATCTTCAATGTCCGTCATTTTTTCAGTGAGCTGTTCCAGCTGATTTCTTAAGTTTGTGACTGTCCTCCTATCCTCACGTGCAGCTGCTTGAACGTAATCGACCAGGTCCCATGTCTGTATTGCTGCGTTGGCTAGCTTTTCAACTTCTGTTTTTAGCTCTTTTACAGAATTGGTGCTCATTTGTATATGTAGATCGCTGAGTGCTGGAGTCAGTACAGAGTCTATTGCTTCTCTTACAGTCAAAGCCACAACCGAATCTAGAGCACTTTGTTGCTCTTTGAGCGCTAGCTTGATACCGTTAGCTATAGCAGCATCCAGATTCTCTCTGGAGATGGTGGAATCTTTTAATTTTTTCTTTATTGGTGATTGTTCAATCTCTCTTTCCTGAACGTCCTTGACTGCTGGGGTACTCATAGTGGGCTAGATAAAGAGTTGTTCACAATTTACTGACAGGATATATATAATTTCTGACAAAGTGAGCAGAATGAAGGACTATGCGTGCATTGCTACCGAAGGGTCACGTGATCTCCACTATGTAGTGACGTGACATACAGCCAAGTGTGGTGACCCATAATTCATGAATTCGTGCTCTGCATTTAACCCATCCAAGTGCACACACACAGCAGTGAACACACACACAACAGCAGTGAACACACACACACACACAGCAATGGGCAGCCATTTATGCTGCGGCACCCGGGGAGCAGTTGGGGGTTCGGTGCCTTGCTCAAGGGCACCTCAGTTGTGGTATTGCCTCAGTCATGGTAAATATACATAATAAATGTATATTTATTATGTATATATAAATAAACACACATGCATATTCATATAATTTATATTATATAGTCATATTTAATATATAAACATAACATTTTTCTTAAATGTATACATGCATGTGTGTATATATATATTATATATATATATATATATATATATCTATATATATATATATATATATATATATATATATATATATATATATATATATATATATATATATATATATATATATATATATATATATATACACACACATACATATACACATACACTCTAAAAACTGCTGGGTTAAAAAAAACAACCCAATTTGGGTTATTTTGGCAACCCAGCGCTGGGTCAAAAAGGGACGAACCCAACGCTGGGTTATTTTAACCCAACAAGTTGGGTTATTATGGTTAACCCAGCATGCTGCATTGCTTTTTTATGGTTTAAAATTACTACATTGCTTAGCTAAAATGAACCCACATTGAGCTAGGCATTAAACCTATAAATCTTGTTAATTTTAAAATCACTTTTACACACAAATAACTATCAGAAGGTAAATATTTATTAAAAACAAGAAAAAGCAGTTAAAAAGTAACATGAATGTAAGAAGAAATGCAGAAAAGTATGGCAATAACCGCTACAGGGTTTATAAATAAAGCATTGAACATTTGTTGAATATAACTTTTAAGATCAAATTTGACTGTTTTGGTAAATTTTATATATTGTATAAAAATATACAAAAACGCTATTATACAATAATTGTACAATTTTTACAAACTATTCTGGCATGACAGTACACAAATAAATCACAACATTAACACTGATATTATAACATTTAACAGTGTGTGTGTGAAAGAATGTGAGCATGTGTATGAATGACAGAGTGTAAACTCCATTTCTACTAAACAACACAGAACAAGCATTTAACATTTTGTTTTTACAAATTATACACTTACAGTTTGTTTCATAGTCCATGAATACAGATGATGCATCACTGTCACTTTTCATGATTTCTTTAGCATAATTGATGTAGTCATCAAGAAGCCCCATCAGCACAGCATGTGACATCTTCTACATCATCCAGGGCAGCGTCCTCCTTTAAAACCACTGTTGCATCAGTTTAGGGGAAAGGACATTCTCTTCTTTGACCAGCATTCATCCCAGTCACCGCCTGTTCTTCATCAGTGGCCTAAAAAGAGAAACACTTTTGAAAAAAGAAAACATTTAATTAAAGTCTATCCATTTTCAGATAGAGGTGTATTCACATCAGTAAGGATAGGTAAATAATCTGTTTTATAATTTCAACCACTTTGTGTGGTTGTTTAATGTCTCTGTCTACCACAGCACTCTAGAATCCTATAATGGCAGCACTAGTGTGAGGGCATGTAATATTGTTTAAATAAATATATTGCTTTCAGAAAGCTACTTCTTTACTGAAACATTAAAACAGACATGACATTCACATACCTCACAAATATTCATGTACATGGAGGGCTGCTCTTCAAAGGGTTAGTTCACCAAAAAATGAAAATGGTCATAATTTACTCTCGCCATGTTGTTCCAGACCCATACAAACTGCTTTTTTTTTGGAACACAAATAAATATGTTTAATATTCTCTTAATTTTTGTCCTCCATTGCTAGTCTGGGAGACCAACATTTTCTTTTGAACATACATTGCTATCATATAATTTCAGATTTATTCATATATAAATATCGGAATGGATTACTTCTACAATAACTCTATATTTATGAGGCTTGAAAATACCGATTATCTAGACTCTCAATGGATTAACAAAAAATGAGAATGAGAAAAATGAGAAAATTAAAAATATATTAATTTGTGTTGTAAAGACAGACAAAAGTCTTATAGGTTTGGAATGACATATGGGGAAAGTAAATTATTTTTTTTTTTTGTGTTATTTATTTATTTAAGGAAGGAAGAGAATGATTGATGTCTATATAAGTCAGACAATAAAAAACACAGACATCAATAGTTTTCATGAAACATGAGCACGTAATCACACTGTTGTTGCATCAAAAAAAGAATTAAGTTATCTTGTCTTTGGCTTTCAACATCTACAAAAACAAACATTCTTTTAGTCTTAGTAAAAAAATGATAACATGAATTATGAAGTTTACTTGCCTTAAAACCGTCTTTCCCTCTCTTCTGAAGAAGCTGAGAAAACCGCCTCCTCTTCACAAAAGCAGGCTTCTGTGTAACGTTAGTTAACTCCCGGCGCGGGCACAATGAAGACACAAGCTCAACAAGTCTGAAATATTACATGCAAAACATTACTTTTAACAATTACCACTTCAGAATCCTCAAAATAATTATGCTAGTCTTTATTACATAACACCGTTTCCTTTAGGAAACTAACGTACATTCAGTTTAACCATGAAAAATAAGATAACAAATTAACATGAGTGTAACCGTAACCATAAAAGTCTATTAACACCTCAAAAAGTGCAGAAATTGTAAAATCTTATGTAAATATGACATAAGACACTCACGGACATTATATTAAAAGTACCTCTTCCGTTCAGTAAAAGAGGCTGTTAAGACCACTGTTTCTGAGGCGAAAACCACGTCCATGTATTTTTCAATATAAGCTCTTTTATTTCAGCCTTTCATGAAACCTCAAAATACCCCCGGACATAAACAATGAATGATAACTTTACATTTTGAATCTTTACTTACAATAATGTCTTTCACTCGCTTCTTGCTTCTTTCACGCTGAGAAAATGGCGGCTTCTCGCACTGGCAACGTCCAAAGTTAACGTGACGTGCATGCTCTCTTTCAAGTCTGCATTCCCAACCCAGCCCTGCTGGGTTATGATCAAGACCAATTTTCAACCCAAACTTGGGTTAAAACAACCCAACGTCCTACCCAGCATTTTTTTAGAGTGTGTGTGTGTGTGTGTGTGTGTGTGTGTGTGTATATATATATATATAAATAAAAATATATAAAAATATAATATATGGGCTGGGCAAGTTAACGCATTAATTAATTCAATCAGGACCACTTCCGTTAAGTATATTTATGACAATTATATTGCATACAGTTAGTGTTGGCGGTATGGTTATGTTCTGGGCAAGACTCCACACGCCTGTCCATGCAGCCATGCTTGGACAGAGCGGGAAGAGCAGCAAGACAAACCCCCAAAACAACCATATGCCAAACTCCCCAACACAACTGATGCAATTTGAATGGCCAGCAGTGAGAAATGTTGCTTGATACTATATTTATGGGGGAAGCATCACCCCGACTCGGAAAAAGGAAGCATACAATAAGCATGTTGCTTAAGCTGCTTATGCAAATATTTGAATGTACGGGGGAAGCATACACCCCTAGCAGCAGCGGTCTAATACGACGGCAGTTTGTATATTATCCAAATGTTAAGTGTCTAACACGCTGTAAAAAAAAAAAAAAAAAAAAAAAAAAAAAAAAAAAACACACACACATTAGGGGGGGAAGCGTCACCCCAAGTTAAGCAATCGAGGATGTGCAACAAGCATGTTCTTAAAATGCTTAAAGCAACTGTGTGATTGTAAAGGGGGAAGCATGCACCCCTAGCAGCAGCAGCAGCAGTCTAATAAGACGTCTAACAGGCTGTTAAAATAAAAAAAAAAAATAAAAAAAAAAAAATCACAAAGGGGGAAGCGTCACCCCAAGTTAAGCAATCAAGGATGTGCAACAATCATGTTTCTTAAAATGCTTAAAGGGTACATAACATACACAGTTTCACCTAATCTCATGTTAATCTTGAGTACCTATAGAGTAGTTCTGCATCATTACCTCCAAAAGTCTTTAGTTTTGTCATATTTGTAATAGTAAAAAAAAAAAATACAACTTCCGATTCTCTCCAGAAAACCCGGGCTCCTGGAGGCATGCTGTGGGCGGAGCTATAATACTGATGTTTTGTGTTGTTTCCATTAACATATATTCACTTATGTGCAGATTTCCAACAAAAGACAGAAATCTGATGCAGTTGTACTTACCTAAATGTTTTTTTTTTTTTTTACCATGTTTTAATAGCAAACGATGTGCAAAATCCAGCATCAACCTGGTCTTGTTTATAAAACATTCGTCACTGAAATGACAAGAACACACAAACGCACCTGCTACACTCCATTGCTGCCCCAGAAAAGCAAACTGCATCCATGGTTCGTGTACACTGGGTTCTTTGAGAAGCTGAACACAGTAACTTTCCCCTCACATCCAAAACACACTTATTTGGAGACATTCTCGAACAAATCCTATGCAGCGCTGCCAACAATTTCCTGATGAAGCGCATTAATGGGCGAGGTCTCGCTATCCTCTGGTCGACGTATGCACGCTTTCCCGAGAGAAATGTTCATAAGGAGTTCCACCATCGTCTACATCATGATCGAAAAAAAAAACCTGCCGAAACTTGTACCACCCAGAAGTACGATTTTCGGCACAGAAATTCTCCATTCATCCAAACTGGCCATGTTTAGCACAAAAATCCATCTCTTTAACACTGTGAACAACTCTGAATCCATGAAACACCATTGTAGCCCCCCTTTAAATGTGTGATTGTAAAGGGGGAAGCATACAACCCCTTGCTGCGGCACGAGGAGCATGTAATATGCATTAATGCTGTAAATTGCATAATGAAGGGTGGTAGTCCAGCAGGGGAAGCATACACCCTTCTGAAAACTTAGAATGACAGTCCAATCTGAATGAAAATGCTCCATATAAACACCTCAGTTGGAATAAAATTGCCCAAACCGAAATGGTAATCGGTTTGAGAGGGGTGGGATAACCTTCTATAAACCGAACTAAATTAAAACCCTTCAATGTAAACGTGTTAAACCAATTACATTGTATCTATGTAATCACAACAATAGTCGTAGTCATCAGAATGGGAACGTGATGTCGGCAATGCTGTGCATTCTGTAATTTGTAGACACTGACATTACAGTAGAGATTGGGAAATAGTGGATGTAGAAAATAAAATTCCAATTATACTATAACACACATTAGAATGGATAACACTTGCTGTGTTATGCACAGTCATTTCTACTCTCATGACCAGAGCAGAAAGCTGATGTAATAATGAAGCACAATGTACTGCTTTTCAGCTTAGAAACACACAATGATAGGCTAGTGAATAGCTCAATGTAAACAACAGGTTGACCAAAATTTGCCTTTGTCATTTGTATGAATTATTACAGATTCATAAAACCCATTTGTACACTATCTGCGTTCATAAAGCCGCACCCCATGATTCATTGTTTAGCAAAACTTTGTGAGAAATTGTGTATGTTTCCATTTAAGTACAGATCTTTTTTTTTTTATTTTGTTTTTTTTATCAATACAATTCATTTCAGAGCTGCATTACAGAGGGTCTTATGCTACGGTTATTTCCTCTTGCTGAACTGACATGCCTATGCAGGCCTGTTGGCGTTTCCCAGCTCTTTATGCAGTTAACATTATCGTGGATGTTTTCAGCCAGCATCACTACAGAACCTTTAATGTTCTCATATCACACGACACGACAATATCAATAATTCTGTGTCACATCTGAATGGATGAAGCGACTTGTGCGGTTTATCACTTTGTTGCGCAAACGCGCTGTGCGGGAGACTCTCTTGCGCGCAGCTGGTGGATGCAGTGCGTAGCGCCGCTTCACACTTTTTGCAGTTTTTGCTTTTTGCAATTTGGTGTAATTTAAAAAGAGTGCCTAATGTGGGGAAGGTTTCCCTCGCTTCAGCGATCAGCTCTCAACTCAACCTAGACCCCGAAGCCGCCGCCAGGCGCCGCCATTTGCGCCATTTAGAATTTCAGCCGCCACCAGCCAATAATTTCCTAAGGCAAATTGAGCCGCCATCTGATAAAGTTTGGCTGAGCCGGCTAGAATTATTTGCATCAAATAATAATTCTATCACATAGAGACATACACACACGAAATATATAAACGATACACGAGATCTATTTTTCCCACTTGTTTCATAACAGCACAGTATTGTGCTCGTTGCTACGATACACCGACTCAGTGAATTGACGACCAATTAAAAACTGCATTTTTTTCCTCGCACTGAGGTGAAATGGCGGAAAGCAGCAAGCAAGGTAAATTTGATCTCACTTCTCACATACTTTCCTAATTCCTACTTTTTTTTACTTAGGCCTACCCAGACTTTTGTTAAATCTTCAGGGCACGGTTGCACAAACACCTGAAACAAAGATCGATGTTATGAACCAAATATTCTGGAACGGAGAGATTTATAGCACTGAACGTGATATTACTGCAGTAACAATCCACCGTTTTCACATTGCTAATTCATGACGCATGCTTCAGTGTACATTGAAGTGAAATGTGCAAAACTTTGTCCAAAATAATACTGATAACAGTGTGTGTTTATATTAAGGCGAGACACGGCAGGCAAAAACAAATTTGAGATTTTTGGATATTTGTCTTCAATAACATGTATTCTTTCAGACTTGTGGTGAAAAAAAAAAAAAAAAAAAAAAAAAAAAAAATAAGTACGTAATAATTTTTTTGTTTTTTTTTTTTATACTTTTTGTGTTTACGTCTGTAGATTTCTCATAAATTCAACAAAAGTTTGTGTTCTTAATCAACATACTTCTCCGCGATCTCTGCCGTCACCATCTCATCACATGCACCGTTAGGAAGCTCTCTCTCTTCTGTACAGTCCTGTTGGATCCAAATATGGTCATTTCCTTTTTATCAGCAACCAATCGTGAAAGTAAAAAGACTGAATGTGCGATCTCATTGGCTGATTATAAATCTTTAAAGCCCGTTTTCTCAAAATGACCTTTCTCTCATACTCCAAGTCCGAAATCTCCACTTCAGTAGTACCTAGTTATATTATGAAGACATTTACAGAGGGATTTGTAAATATATTATTCCTAGCCTGATATATATAACATTTTATTCCAAAAAACATGGCGAAAATAATTTTTTAAGGCTATTGACACAGTATATTCTGATTTACAGGATAACAAAAGTAGATATCTATAAATCCCTCTGTAATTTTTTTTCCATCTAATATGTGAACACTATGAAAAAATATTTTTAACCTGGCTTTATCCAATACTCAGATTTCGTTTTTTAAAATATATGCAAATTAGCACATATTTAATTAGATATTGCCTAATTTGCATATTTAAACATTAAATTAAAGAAAACTTGTTATACATTTTTTTTTCTCATCTTAATGTAAGTAATCAACTGGGAAAGTTTCATGCTGATATCTGCTAGTTAAAAATTTTACCCGTAGTGTCTCGCCTTAACTATAAAGTTGAACAGCGAATTACAGTACATGTCATAAATATATGCATAACGTTACTCCGTGAAGTTTGACAAGTGTGCATTCTTACACAGCAGCAGGGACATTATTCACTAACGTTACAGTGGCTATTGAATGCGCCTAGCGCTATAGCTATTACCAAATAGCTCAAGTAGGCTAGTTCTAGTTCTAAATCTTCACTTTGGGTGTTTTGTGCAACCGTTCTTGTAAGTAAGAATGCCTTTTTGTCAGGACTATAATGCCATTTTGTCATTGTGTCAGGACTAGTGTTTTTTGGATATTTTTGTTCTCTTTTAGGACGTGGAATTAACAAATATATCAGCACATCACGAACACATCTGCTTAAGGATTCTGGTGTGACATGGAGGCCTCACAGTGTTGATTCTGCTCGTAGCCTTCATTCACATTTTTGGACATATATGGGCGATTTGTATGTGAACAACAATCGCATTGATGACAAACTCTACTGCAAACTCTGCTTTGAAGCAGAAATGACAAAAGAACATGGAATGCTGTCAAAAGTGTACAGCTTGGGAGAAAAAACATCAAGTGGAAACTTCCTTGCTCATGCCAAAGCTGCACACAAAGAGAGTACAATATTTCTCAAAGAACAATCAAGTAAACTGACTAACTGGATCCAAACTGTGCCGAAAGGAAGCCCAGCTACTTCCCAGTTTGATGTTAATCGCGACATCGTGTTGTGGCTGTGCCAGGACCTGCTCCCTTTTGAATTAATAGAAAAGGAAGGTTTTCAAGCATTCAACAAGAAAAATATTCATCTCAATTTGCCAACCAGCAGAGCCCTTGCAACAACAGCCCTGGCAGATGTCTACATGGGTTTGAAGTCCAAAGTCAAAGAACAACTGGCAGACATTGTCAGTGGTACTATAATGTTAGATGGCTGGACTGATGCTCATCATCGATACCCATATGTTGGTGTGAGAACCTGCACTGTAGATGCGAACTGGAATTTCCTTCTGTTTACACTTTGTGTTAAACCTGTAGAAAATCACACATCAGAAAACCTTACAGTGTTTGTAAGGGAATTACTCGAAGAATTCCTTCACAAAGATAAAAATGTGTTGCTCTTTGACACAACAGATGGGGCAGCGAATATGATTAAGTTGTCCCGTTACTGGGCCATGAGAGAGTAACATCCGTAGCACACTGTTTACACAACTTACTCATAACAGACACTCTTACCAAAATCCCTGAAGCACAAGCCTTAATTTCCCAATGCAAAGATATTGTCAGTGCACTGCACTTCAAGGCACATCTAATAGAGGCATTTGTGTTGGAGCAGAAAGAGGCAGACATATTTGCCAAGATTCAAGACCTGCAGGATGAAATTGATGCAGATTCCAATGATCCTATTGATGAAATGGATGATGCAGAGGATTGGCAGCTGGGAACTAAGAAATCAAAACAGGGCTCACAGACACACAAAACACTGAAGACCACAGTGCCAACACATTGGAACAGTGTCCTCAACATGATCAGAAGCTTAGTCAGTATGGAGACAGAAGTCACTGAAATCCTGAAGAGGATAGGAAAGCCCTTGTTATGCCTCCTACCTGATGACATCAAGCTATTTTGTAACTTAGTTAGCTTTTTGGAAGACTTTGAGAAATTCACTCTCATTATAAGTGAAGTCAGTCCAAACCTGAGTGCCATACCACTAATCAGGGCTCGAATCAAGAAAATCTGTGCAGTGGCTCCCAGAGATCCACTACTGATGAAGAGAGTCAAAGAACAAATAGTGAAAAACATGGACAAACGAATCCCCATGTCAGATCTGGTTAGAACCACCGCAGTGTTTGATCCAGCTGTCAGAGATATCACTATGACGAAAGATGAAAGCAGAGAGCTGCTGCAGAATCTCCATGAGAAACTGAACTCCTCCAGGTGACATTGATATTTCCGTGTACTTGCTAACCACTTACTTTTCTCATGGTTTTGATTTTAACAGCCATTTGCCTTATGCATATATTTCCCTTTTCAGATTCAGTTCAACAGTGTTTGGGGTTGGAGATGAGAGGACAACTACTGATGGTGGTTCTGGAGGTCCTTCTGGTGGGAATGGTGACCACGATGGAGATGTGGGAGGAAGTGCGAAACGCCTGCGACTAGAATTATTAGCAGAGGCACAAGAAGATGCAGAAGCTCATTCTTCAAGTTCTATCCTTGACCAAGAGATAGATGCTTTTCTGGCAGTGAGAACAAGAGACCAAGGAGCATTGGACTTTTGGCGAACCCATAGCAATACTTTCCCAACACTGTCCGCTATGGCCCGGTGCTACCTCTCCATTTCACCAGGTAGTGTGCCGGTGGAATGCATGTTTAGTTCCACTGGCCTACTGCTCAATGGCAAACGATCATCACTTGCTCCTTCAAGGTGTAATATGATAAGCTTCATCCATGATAATGCCAAGTTATTGTATACAACTTAGCCTACATACATTTAACCTAAACACAACACATTGTAGGCTATTTGAAAATGTTTAGTAGCATACAGACTACAAAATAAATATGTGCATACATTGTGAAAGTAAAATCTGGTGTTTTCTTTATTACATTGTATTGCATTTTGTAGAAATATAGTGTAAGCCATGAATTGCTTGGACAGATTGAGATCTAGTTAATCAGTATAACATAGACATCTGTAGACATGAAGTGGCAGCTTCAGCCATTTGCAGCTATGAAAAGTTTGGCGGCTGCAGCAGCCATTTAGGTTTTGGCTGAGCCAGCTAGGCAGGCAATAACTTCATCACCCAGCCATTATTCTCAAAACAAATGGCTTCGGGCTGTAACTCAACCGGTCCAGAAATGTCCCGGTGCTTCCGATGGCATTTGAGCGGAGCTCTCTCGCTGCAGCGGACACGCGCACTCAGTAGATGATGGGCGGGGAAAGGTAGAATGACAGAAGTGATAATGCACCAATTACAACAAAGAATCATGAGTTTCACACAACTGTATGGTACACCATTAAAAGGGAAACAATTCATGATAGTAGATTACGGACTTTGCGAAGCAACAAACAAGTGGGTATACCGAGGGTATAGGCAGATACTGAACCTTTAGAAGTCGTAGTACGCAAATGGCCCGGGAAAAAAGTAAGCATACGGTGTATACTTGCGTATGGCCCCCAACTACACCACTGGTGTGGTACGATAGAAGACGGCCGTAGTGTGTATTTGTCGTGTTCTGCCACATGACTGAGCGCATGAATGAACACTAGAGGTTCAAATATTAGTCTGTTTATTCCAAGCAAGTGCGAGCAGTTATTAAAAATATGAATGCAAATGCGGCGTTTTTTTTTCTTTTTCTCTTTCTTCTTCTGGTAATTTGTATGTCATCGTAGGCCACTTGCATGTCCCAAATCGAAAGCACGAGCACATGTAAACACCACCGGATTAGATAACGTCTCATGTAAACGGTCCACCGAATCTTTAAATCTAAATGATAAAATAAAATGCATGTAAACGTGGCTATTGATATCACGTTCTTATAGTCCTATGTATAGACGGGTTGGTATAGAAGCAATAGAGCGATAAACGCGTGCTTCTGACACTGCGTGCATCTGAATCAACCGCACACTCACACAGCTAATGTAACATCAACCTTAGAAATAAACACCCGTCACATTGAGATTATGCCGCTAAATACAGCGAACCCCAGTCGAACCGCCTACACGAGAATGCTTGTCTCATTTAACCCTGTTCTCATGGCCTTATCGGCGTGTCCTCAGAGCGATTACATGCTCTAGCTGCGTATTGCTCCAGCTGTATAAACACAAATGTGTAAATGCTGCTGCAAATATGCTTAATATTTCGCTCCTGCAAACAATGCAAAACCACCAGGCAATATACACAGCGATATGGATTAAAAGAGCATTCACTTATCTTAGATGCGGATTTCAGATGTTCTAAAACACGCAGCAACAGTTAATTGCAAGCAGCGATGCGACAGAAGAGACGCTGAAGAATGGGAATTTAAATAGACCGCATGTGATAGGTGTCAAGACTGGATTGGTACATGTCAGGAACAGCTGACTGTCAGCTGATGCAAGCGTGACTAACGTGGCCTGACTGAACTAACGCGACTGAATTTAATGCCGAGAATTAGTTTATTGCGCGTTAACGTACTTTTTATTTTGAAAGTCCGTTGCTCACTGCGTTTGAATACACATAGATAGACTGTAATAATACAACCGAATACAACACAAACCATGGATCACAGGAGGGGTGGGATGTTTATCAGTAGACTACTGGCTGCTTGGGATGAGCGTCATCACGCGTCTCAACCAATGAAAGCATTAGTTGTGTGCCTAAGAGAGCTACAGCGCGAAACAGAAAATATCTGGTGCGGACAGAAAAATGGAAAAAGGTACCGAAATCTTAAATGGACATTTTTATTTTAAACCTCTTCCACACGGTGGAGTTGATAGAACTAAAACTATTTGTAACCACTGCAAAGCTGAATTGTTTTATCATCAGAGTACTTCGAGTCTGAAGTATCACTTAAATGCAATGCACACCGTTGATGCCAGCAAATCACCCACCCAAACAAACAGTGGAGGAAGGCTTCGGCAGACTACATTGGATGGAGCATGTGGGAGAACTATAGATAAACAAAAGAAAGACAACCCAGCTAACACAGTTACGTCGTGACGACGTAACTGGACCAGACCATATTCGTCGCAGCGACGTACCAAATAATGTTCCAGCGACGTAACTTTGTGATTCCCATATCCGTCGTGGCGACGTTATTTGGTACGTCGCTGGAACGTGATGAGAACGTCCTAACGACCAAACTGGCACGTTGTGAGGACGTGGCTATAAAGGACCATATTGGTCACAGCGACGTACCAAATTATGGCGGGTACTCCGTGCCAAAATCAAACATCCGAACGACCGACCGACCGATCGAACGTCTATCCGAACCCATACGGAAAGGTAATATATTCACATATATGTGAAGCACTGTTAAATATATTGAAATATATTTTGAAAATATATTTTAAAAATACATATGTTGCGTGTGTGTGTTACATTATATTCATGCCTCAAATAACTTTTAATCAATGTGTTTTTGCAGTGCAGCAGTCCATTTTTAAAGCTATTATTATATTATATTATATTATATTATATTATATTATATTATATTACAGGGTTTCCCACACATTGATTTATTTGTGGCTGGCCGCCACAATATCAAAACTAACCGCCACAAAACGATTGTCAGAACAGTTTATAAAGGTAAACCTGTTCGGCGCCTGGATAGCGCAGTCGAACGTTGATATTAAACATGAGCACTGCACGTTTCAAAATCAAAAAACCGATGCGGAGCGCTTTAAGAAGTCGATCCTCTGCCGGCTGGTGCGCTCGTCCTCCCTAGCTTCACAGCGAGCATCGCTCGCCTAAACCAAGTTAGGTTTGTTTAACGTCCGGCGTTTCCGACTCCAGCAACGTTAATCATTTTGGGAGAATGCAGAACACGTGATCCAACACCCAGCCGTGTCAAGAAACGCTGCATTTTATCTGAGGAAGACGTAATCAAGAAGGATAGTCGTCTTTCTTTAATGAGTTAATGTTGTTACATAACTAGGATGAAACTATTTATATTCAATAACCTTACAGCGTACCCTTACCTGAATATCTTCTTAACAACAAAACGACCAATGAATTTCCAGCCACCAACCCAGTCCATTAATTCTATAAGTTAGCTTTAATTTGAAAAATAAGCATTTCCATTTTACTGTAGTAGGCCTATGTATAGCTATTAAACCCGCACGCAATCAGAGTCAGAAAGAACTTTATTGTCAAGTATGTTGGCACACAAGGAGTTGTGTTGTTTCAGTGTCCAAGCTTCCAGAACACATAGACAACAACAACCACGAATACGTTAAAAAATAAGATTGTGAACAGATAATTCAAAAATTTGATACAAGAAAGAAAACCTGTAATTTTGTGAAAATACCTATCGTTCAAATTTAACATAACAGTTTATATTTTAATATCTTTTAAATATCATTATTCCTGTAAAGCAATGCTAAATTTTTCAGCCTCATTATGATCCTTCAGAAATCATTAAATTAATGCTGATTTATTATTCAGTGTTTAAAACAGTTGTAGCTGCTTAAGATATTGTTGTGGACCTGTGATATTATTAAGGATTATTTGCTAAATAAAAAAGGTATAACTAACAGTATTTATTCAAAATAATTTTGTGTGTGGGTGTTGTGTGTTTTAAATATACACTACGATGTACTTGTTTTCTGTCGTGTCAGGAGCATTTCTTTTTTTTTTTGTTTTAAAGAAAACTTTTAGAATACTTTTATTCAGCAACGATTAAGGTGTTAAATGGATTACAAAAGTGATAGCTAGTGTGTTTAGCGACCGATATAGGTGCCAAGATTTCTATTTTGAATAACTTCTCTCCTTATCCTTGCTCTTGTTATATGAAAAACTTTGCTGCTCTTTAAATCTTTATTCGACGAACGAGGTTCCCGTAAGAACAATGACTTTAAAGCCACACAGGCACAGTTTTATAACTTCTTTGTCACTCCTGATAATAACCCGCATTATTACTAATGATGTTCTGAGTAATGATGCTGAAAATACAGTGCTGCGTCACAGAAGTAATTAATAAAATGATATTTAAAATAAATAAGAAGGAAACCAATATTAGAAATTGCAATATTTCACAATATTACTATTTTTCTGTATTTTATATCAACTAAATACAACCTTGATGAGCATAAGAGACTCCATAAGCATAAGAGACTCTAAACAATATATACCCGTTTTTATATATATATATAGTTCTCATTCACTTTTAACTCGGGTATATATATATACACAATTGAACTTTACCTGCATCTGCTCGCTTACTCACGAGTACTTCAATATTAATATTCTTCTATCTGCCTGATACTCACCACATGATTTGATCACTTTAACGTTTTTTCCTCTTGTGTCTTACTCACGCATTTTCTTCTCCTGGTTGGTGGCTACTTGGGTCTGGACGGTGTACAGTATTCTTTCTCTTTTCTAACATTTTTCTGACCATCTGCATGTATTTATTTCTACTAAATCTGACATGGTATAGGCTACGTATGTTGCCTCTGTGACACATTAGTGTTTGTGTATTTTCCTATATTCTTCCTGACTTGAGACCGTGCAGGCACCGAGTTGGAGTGGACCTCTGTTTGAAGAACTTCCTCCAGCACTATGAACACTGACAGAAGAAAAACCATCAAACATTACAGGATAGTTTATCAGATATTACAAATGGTATAGTCAAATAAATAAAACAATATTTAGTGAGGCGTCCTGTAGTGTTCTTACAAGGCCAGCCCTGTTTGAACTACTGCACTGAAGACACTACAAACCAGAGAGGTAAAACATAATTCAAAATGGACACAGAGATAATATGAAAAAAGTGCTTTTGAAAATGAAAATTATACTGTAACACCGAACCGAGTACTGTGGACTGATGCCTCCGTTTCAAAGTGGAACATAGTCCTGTCATGCATCTGCCATGCCAGCTCGATGGTGAATGGTGGGAATTATCAGATTTTCTAAACTTTAAATGTAGTAAAGTGTTTGTTCAAGTAGACTTTGTTGTTTTGTGGAAAACTCACACAAGCCTGAAAGGTGCTTAAACTTAAATCTTATTTGCGACTCTTAAAACTGTTTCACCAAAGACTATATTCAGTCCACAGAATTTTTCTGCAACACTTCAACCACCAAGAATCCAATGACATTGTGGAAGTAAAAGCTTCACATTAACATTCTTAACCACCATTTTAAAATTTTGAATTATAGGGAATTATATTATGTATAAATGGACATGATAGGCAATACATATAGCCTAAGTATTGTACCCCAAAAACAACTTTCCTGAATCCTGTGCTTGTGGGGCTATGTGTTTTACTTTCAAAGAGCAGAAATACTACCTATAGTCTATAGGCTACAGACATTCAATAGCCTTGACCAGTATAATCATTTTAACTAATTTTTATTGTTAATTTTATTGCCCAATGTACAATGTTCCCACAGTCCATAAAAAACACTCAAAATAAATGTAGTCTATTATTTTATTTTTTACTTTTTGATCCAGAAGGTTTTCATATTAGATTTATATATTTGGACTGAATGATCTAATGAATGCTCTGCAGTGTTTATGATATTGAGCTGTGTATGATCTGAAAGCATTGTTTGATTTTGAGCACAGATAAAATGGTTTTGAGTAAATTTCTTTATTTTGAAAAGCATCAGATGGTCTCTGAATGTAGTTTGAAGATTTGGTTTTGTATTTAAATTTTTGAGAAAGTGGGTGATGGTTCCAAGAAATGTATTTTAGCAATTCAGGAAAACTGTCCTATAGATTAAAAACATGCATTATTTTTTTTTATACATAATATCAAACAAATAAAGTAGGCCTAATAAAAAGTAAATCTAATCAAGCATGATTTTTTGTTTCAAGAACTTAGAGATCTCAACACTTACTCAATCCTAATAAAATTACTAAATTATCGTAATCTTTTACAAATAATCATCATAAATGTTAAAGTGGAAAGGTTTATTAAAAACATATGTATATTTAGACAAGATCAGCTGAATATATCTTATTTTGTAATTAAGGTTCGTTGATTTTTATGTCTGCAACTTATAAACAATGAGCCAAAAAAAATAAAAAATTAATGATCATTTAAATAAAATCTTTTTTTTTTTTTTTTTTTTTTTTATTTTTTTTTAAAAGAAATACAACATACAGCACTGCAATGAAAATATTAATAATAATAATAATAAAAAGAAAAGAAGACAACAGCCTCCTCAAATAGGAAAAAACTGTACATAGTACTTAAGAACCTTCTTGTTCTTACTATTATCAATGAGTTTAAGAGATTTAACAACAAGGGAAATCTCAGCAATAAAGGCCTCAAGTCTAGGCAAAGTCTTGAGAAATTTGTTTTTTGTGAATAAAAAATTTACAATGCAACACAAAGAAATTAACAACACTATCAATAGCACAGTCACTCCCAGAAAAATAGAGGAATATATCCTTCAATGAAAAGTTTAAATCACATTTGACAAAATGAGAAAGATAAAGACCCAAGCTCTGCCAAAGAGGCTTATCCTGATTACAGTGGTAGAATAAATGAAACAAAGTTTCTTTCTCAACTTTACAGAATACACAAAGGTCAGAGGTATCAACAAAAGAGGAAATTTGTGAGTTAGTTGGGTAAACATTATGAAGAATCTTAAAGTGTACCTCTCTTATTTTATTGGACATACAATATTTCTCAGGGAGTAACCACGCTTTCTTCCAGTGAATACAGTCAAAAAATTATTCCAGAAAAATTTACATCAAGGGGATGTGTAAACAGTGTAATGTAACAATAACTTTATAAGTTTACTATTACATTTTTATCAAGAATACTAACTCCATACTAAGTTTGGGCAAAATAGTTTTTCTCTCATTAAAGAAAAAGTTGTGTTTTAAATAAATGCACATAACTTGGAGACAAAGCTTTGATGACAAAATTGAAAGTTCTAGCAGGCAGAGGAAAATTATACAAAGTCATAAATTCTTCATATTCCAATATGCTGCCATCATTTCTAAATAAATCCAAAACAAAAACAATACCTCTATCATACCACTTAGCCATAAAAACTGATTTGTTTCGGATTAAAATGTTCAAATTATTCCACAGAATTTCTTTATGGGGAGAAAAATTGTGCACATAACACAGTTTCCAAGCAAGTAAAACTTGTTGTTGAAATATTTAAATAAAATCATATGTAACACGTTCCTACATGTGCTTACGTGTTGTTAACGCGTTCCCATGGCGACCGGTCGGAAGCGCGAGTAACTGATCGTCTTCCCAACGTGTTGTTTACGTGTGAAGACACGTTGTAACACGTTTTTTTTATATACCTTAGTTTAACTTCTTATTCTTCGGTTGTATCCTCTAACTAGTCCACATTTGATTACTGCAATCAGTGACTGATTTAGAAAGTGATTTAGAAAGTTATGTATGGTGTATTATTAAAGTTAAATATAGCAGAGGCTAAATATTATTGACAAACCTGACATGCTTAAATAGTTATTTTGGAAAAGCACGATATTCCACATCATTTTTCTCCATCTCCCATTAAATCGGGAATAGATCTTATTGAATAGAAATACGCTGTAGCGTATTCAAATGCAGCAAAAACTGCAATCAGTATCCCATCTGCTTTACCTAAATATAAAAATAATAAGAAATGAATTATATAGGCTACATAAAATATGCTTACCATTTATCAGACATATTGGCATTTCAAATACAAAGCCGGCCTTAAGAGTGTAATGTAACCCAGACTTAATTTCAGGAAGTCTCTCGTCTCAGGGGGACATGAGGAGGTCTACAGGTTTTCTAATAATACAAAGCTTAATGCTAAATCCTGAAGTATCAACAAAAAAGGTTTTTAATATGACAGTTTTTTCAACTTGTCATGTCACATTTGTTAGAAAAGTATTTTTTATTGTTTATGTTATAACATTTTCAGTAACAATAATTAATATTGTAGTAGATTTTTTCCCCCTGAAATATCCTGTAATTGGACCACTAGGAGGTGCTCTACAATTCATTCACAGGTGACCCCCAAAACAGAAACCCTTATTCTCAGCATAACATAACACTTATTAACAAATGACACATTTTATTCACCTCACAAAACAATACAAAAACAAAACAGAGATGCATAAATCGGTCTTAAGGGTCAACATTTTATACATATTTTAAACTGCATTTACAGGTCACAACAGTTTCACTGTGTATATATAGAAACATTCCAGAAGGTTTTCTTAATATATATTGTTCCCAGACAACACTGAAACAAAGAAAACTCACAACAACAAAATGCCCCAAAGGTATATACATATTTAAAAAAAAGAGAGAAACTGTGATTTAAGCAATGCCAAATGTCTTGGCACAAGCTATGGCTAATGCCATGCCTTCAGAAAAATCATTAAATGTTGAGCACATCGGTAGATTGAGGCTCACTGAGCAGGTGTTGGCCGTTGGAAGGCTTTGGCCTAACCCTGGTTCCAGGAATGTTATAGTTGGTGTCCCCTGAAATCCTGCAAGTGGGACTTTAGATGCCCCACTAGCAAAGATTAAAATATCTTCCAGCTTCATGTTGTCAACGTTTCCTTCTAAAATTAAACAGAAAACAAAACAAAAATGTACATTACTAGAACAGTAAATAGCAAAACTGTTAAATTTTTTTTTTTTTGTCTTCCTGTGGATTACTCTTGGAGTCTTTATTGTCTTCATGATTTTTTGCTGCCTGCCCTGGACTGTTTTCTATTGTGGACTGACTTATGCAAGTTTGCTGCATGCCCTGACCTTACGCCTGTTTTCGGATGACAAGCAATTGCTTTGTCTCTACTGTTGTGTTTGCGGGTGATTGACCCTGATTGTACAACCAATATTACAATGAAGCTGCAAATGGATCCTCATTTTGCTAAAGCCTAGTACTTAGCTAAACAACCAAGCATTTATGATATTTAAAATTTTAAGTGTTAGATTTATTTTTCTAGATTTCATTGTCAGGAAATATCAGGTCAACTTATCAGGTTAGTTATGGAAAAAAGTGCAAATAAAATGATTATTATGCCTATGTCCTCAGGGAATACCTATATTGCACTGTCAGAGTCGCGAAAAGAAGTCAGCTACTGAGAAAAAAAATCATGGCTGTTGTAGTATAAAAGTTTAAAATAAAATACATTTTATATTGAATTAAATAACATTTCTTTCTAAACCTTCTTTTGTAAAGTCTATTTGTTGCTGTTCCTTTATAACACAATGACTTTAATCTTTTGGGTGTAATTTCTCAGACAAAACTGTTGTGGGATTAATTACAGAAATTAATCAGCACATCACATGATTGGATTAAATATTTTAATCACTTCTTTATATTATTGAATATTATGAAGTAAACAAACACTTGCCTCACAAGCTTGTGATTTCCATCTATGTGCCAAAGTGACGGTGGCGAGGGAACGGAGTAGGGTCTTCTTGGTATGAGCATGACCTCAAGGCCTCGTAAGACACTTCCAATGGGATCAATGGATCGGAGAGTTGCTCTGACTCTTTGCTGGGTGATCCTTTTAGGGAAAAAAAAGCATAACACTAAATACATGGGAAAAAAGGTTTCTTTTAAGTTTAGTTCAGGTTATTGAAGTAAGATAGATTCCACATATGTGATATGAAAGTTTGTTGCGTTGAATTTTAGAACCATTTTATTTCTTAGGTAAAACTTAGGTTAAGAACATTATAGTAAGCATGTTATTTTGCCATAACTTATGCCTATGCTCCTCAGATATCCAGAGACCATTCTGTATCCAGAGTTGGGAGTTGTTGTAAGAAAGTCTGCCACAATTCATTGGAGATCCTCCTCACTAATGTCTGTAAAACACTGCTTCACTGATAATTCCAATTCTTTCATTCGTCTTCTAATTGTTCGAACACTCACATCCAAAAGTCTAGCAATTTCAGGAACAGTGAAGTCAAATTCAAGAAGGAATTCAAGGTGCTCTTTTGATATGTCAAAACGAGGGCGTCCCGTTTTTCCTGATCTAATAATTGGTGCTTGGCAACCATTAAGAACTGTGCACTGACAACTGTCAAGTATTTCCAATGCAGACACCAGACTCCGCAAAACTTCTGGAGCATTGGGAATTTAAGTGGTTTCAGAAAACCTGGACAACACATTTAGAATTTCTTCAATTCTTATATAGACAAAGTCCATGTCCTCATGAATGGATGCCAATCTACACCCAAGGTAGTGTAAAATGTTGGAGAACTCTTCCAAAAATTCTTGGGGTAGCTGCACTTAATCTCTGAAAAGACAAGACACCATTACTGTTTTTTGGACAAATGTTACAAATACATGCAAAACAAACAACCTATAGCAATCTTAGGCCGCTATGTCACGGCTGATAGACAAAGGAAGAGGAAATGTGAGTCTAAAAAACATGTTTTTTGTATTAACAAAAAAACAAAGAAGGTAATCCATCATGAAACAAGAAAAAAAAAGCAACATCTTCACATAAAGACAACAGCAGTCAAAGATTTGAATCAAACTGAGGGTACATTAACACTTGATTATGATTAATTGAAATAGAAACAGCTGTGGAACGCAATGAGTAACAACTAAACTAGTGACTAATAGGCCTAAGATCAGACAAAACAAGAAGTAGCCTAACATGTGAAAACAAGAACATAGAAACGAAGGGGCAAAAATGAATGCAAAATAATAATCCTAGAACACACACACACACACACACACACACACACACACACAATTTAACAGTATGGGATTTTTTATGAAGGGTTTAAGCTGGTCCAAACTTTGCAGCTGGGGATCACTCATAACTTGAACAAGGAATATTAGGAATAATCGTATCAGGTAATGACGAATAATTGCGCCAAACAAGTAACAAAACTTACCCTGATGAACTGGATTGGTTCATTTTGATTGGATTTTTGTTGGCGAAATTAAAATCTATGTAGTCAGTGAGCACCCTGGAATCCAAAGCTCTCACGAGAGCACAAGTTGCGAGTTGTTTCTGGTGTCGAATATAATCCATTGACAGTCGTGTACAATCCTGGTACAATCCCTATGGTATAATCAGACGGGCTCTGGTATAATGCTCATTAAATATGCCCCTCTATCTGAGCTGCACCAATCACATCGGGTTATCCGATATAGGCGGGCCAGAGTCTATTTTACGGAATTTTTTTTTAACAATAACAAACTTCTACATCCTATATCACAAATCAATCATGTTTCTATTACATTCAGTATCCTTTTCAGCATTGTACATGTCTTTAGAGCTTTTCGATTGTTCCGGTATTGAAGTTATGTCATAAAAATCTTCAGATCAGTGGGAAATACCATTTGGTTAAGTCGATATACACTTTACAATTATGTATATGGTATTTTGCAAATAGTATAAGAAATGTAATTTATATTATCCATTTCCAATAAGCCAGAATCACAATCCATAAACAAGACCATTACATCAGTTATTGTTACAAACTTATAAAATAACTCAAAAAGAAACCAAGAACTTGGGACCAAAATAATTTAGTATACTTGCAACTGAAAAATAAGTGTACAATTGTTTCATTTTCTTCTTCACAGAAACCGCATAATGGTGAGAACCCTTCTTTAAACTTAGGCTACTAATAAAGTCATTACATGGATAGTATCTGTTTATTATTTTAAAGTGAGTTTCTTTGACTTTATTAGGAATTACATATATATTGGACCACAAATTCTTAAAGACACTAAAGTGGTAATAATGTTTGCATTTCCCCATTGCCTTGGGTGAAGAACTTTTTTCATTAGTTAAAATTCTTCTGATAAATATATTATTTCTTTTTTATTCTTAATGGAGAGGCCCTCAATAGTCAGATTGGGAAGAGAACCAATTATAGGATTATACATCTTTTCGTTTTTTATAAGATAAAGTAATTTCGGGGAGATACAATGAATAAGTTTAAGAAAATCTTTTGAAGACAAATTTTTTCCCAAGATAATTAACAAATTCATTGTAATTATATAGGTCAGCTGACTGATTTATCAAATCTGTAACAAAAATCGTTTTTTTGATGATTGAAAAATCATCAATCGTTCCAAAAAATGGTCTTGTTTTTTAATAATATATATTGGTTATTCCAATACAAGAATAGGGAGGGAATTTGTGTTTGTAAAATATTTTCCATGCATTCAAAGCTTGTTTGTGAAAGTTAGACCACTTTGTTTAGGAGTTTTGTACATTTAAAATCACAAGCAAGTAGAAAGTTAAGACCACCACATTCTTTGAAGATTAAATTGTGAATTAATTTTCTTACTTAGCCTTTTATCCATTCAAAATGTCTAAACATTCTTAAATCAAGATGCATTTACTACATAAGAAAACGCCCCTTTATGCCCCTTTAGCACTTTATTTAATAATATGTTTACAAAATGAGAACACAAGAGACATTGAAAATGCATGTTAGAAACAGTGTTTATATATCAGAGTTCATCAGAGTAAAAAAAACCATCAACATCTTATGTTAGAGGAACTCACTGTCTTGTAGCCCAAGAGTCAGCGGAGTCAGCAAAGTAAATTTCAGAATGAAGATAAAATCATGGTAAAAATGAACAAAGTAGCCTAGGCAATAGGATTATATTGGATAATATTAACTGTGTCTTTCTCAATGTGTTATTACCATGAAAAGTCAATGGCCAACTAATGACAATATGGTCCATGGCATTGAAGACTTTGAAATTAAAAACCCTTTATCTTATAACTTTTAACTCTTACTTGTAAAACAACATATCAGACAATATACAATTAATCAGTTTGACAAAAAATAAAAAAAAAAAAAGGAAAAATAAAACAACATTAATTAAAAGCCTACCACTGTAGCCTATACAGTTACAATAGATGAGTCTGGTGTTTGAAACATTAGAGTCATGAAATACACAGAAAGTCATGATATAGCCTACAGGTGGTAATTTGGTCTGTTCATCACTTAGCCTACAATAGGCTTATTCAGGGAAGTGCAGGAAATGGTTGAGTATTATTTTAGGTATAACATCTGTAGGCATATTTAGTGCCTATCATGTCCATTTATAGCCTTTACACATCAGCTTGTATACTTGTATGGTTAAAAAGCTGCAAATTTCAAGACACTGACGTCACGTCAGGTCGTCACATGGGTCAGCCGTTTGAAAGTTCGAGACGTTCCGATAGACGTTCGATTGGTCGGTCGGTTATTCGGATGTTTGATTTTGGCACAGAGTACCCGACATACCAAATAACGTTCCAGCGACGTAACTTTGTGATTCCCATATTCGTCGTAGCGACGTTATATTCGAACGTCGCTGGAACATGATGAGTACGTCCCAACCACCAAACTGGCACGTTGTGAGGACGTGACAGTACCGGATCATATTGGTCGCAGCAACGTACCAAGTTTGTCCTAACGACCAAAATACCACCTTTATTTTTAATATTTACACCTCACCTTTAGTCCGGGTCCTGATGTGCTCCTACCATTACCTTGAAATACATAGAACTAATAAACTCAAACCTCTGGTGCAAAAAAAAATAAACCTTATACAATCTAATAGTAATCTAATTATAGAGATTTATAGTAAATACATTCATTACATACATACATGCAATGCAAACTAATACAAAAACATTAAATTGTAATAGAAAATAGACAAAAACAAACTGGTGTAGCGTATGAGGCCTGAACCAGACAAATTAAAGATTCGATCGGGAGCCTGGTTGAAACATGAGCCGAATTCCACAGAAAGGCAGGATGTTGTAAATCAACTCCTAGCACCACAGTCTGAAGCAAGATAACTAACCAACTCTTTCAGAGAACAGCTTTCAACATTAACACCATTAGAACAATTATTGACAATTTCAATTCGGAGAAGAGATTGTCTAATTTGGGGCAAGTAATCGAAGAGATGGACAGTCTGACCCTCACATGTAAAGCCATGAGAGTAAACAAGATCATTGGATTGACTTCCCCCCACCTAGCAGAACCAGACTGAAATTCCTAAGGAGACCTGTTAACCCCTCTGGTCTTCACAGGACATATCCTTACTCCCCAGAATGGCACAGAGAATGCCTTCCAATGCATATATGCACCAAAATGAACTCAAAAAAGACTTCTAAATGGATATCAGTCCATTGCTTAACTCCATATAATACATGAACCCACTCATTTGATTATAATGTTTCTAATCACTTATTGTGTATGTCTTTTTAAATAACTCTTGAATAGCTTAAGGGATCATATTCATGTTTAGTATGTGTGTGTTCGAATCTTCTTGCTTGAAACGTTTCTGACCATCAGTTATTTGTCAAATGTATCATATTCTTGTTATAGGAATCATGTCCAAATTATACCCTGCAAGAGCGGGAAAATTCGGACCATGTGCTTGATAAGATAACATATGATTTTATGAATGGATGGGACAAACAATGCAAACACCCCGAGAAAAGACAATATTCTAATTGGTCAAGACAACATTTGAGGTGTGGCCAAAAGGCCAGTTTAAATACTCAGGACACCATCAAGCTTTTAGCTTTTAGCTTTGAGCTTGCTTTTAGCTTGCGCTATCAGTCATGCCGGCTTTTAGCCTGCTTTTAGTCATGCTTTGTCATCACTTTTAGCTTTCTTTGAGCGCCGTTCCAGCGTGCTTCGGCCTGCACGCCTGCTGCTACTTAGCCACAATGAGAAGAAACACCACCTAGTCTCGTCAAACTTTACTTCTGTTTCTTTTACTTTAGTTTCTTTTTTTTTCCGTTTGAGAGTTTCGTGTTCTGAGTTAAGTTTTGTAACGCCGTGTCTCCGAGTCTGACCTCGAGTGCCCGTTCAACTTCAGCCAGCCCACAACTCCGCATCTTCAGCCAGCGCCCAACCACGGGCTTCCCAAGACGTCACTTCAACGACTACTGAACTTCCAGCCAATCAGCAACTTCGGGAAACCCCCTTTTCAGCGACAACAAAGGGAACCCCGTGAAACAGTGATTCTGTTCAAATTCCCTTTAAAATCTTAAATGATTCCCTTTGAGCTAAATTGACCTGTTTCCCTTACACTGGATACATTCATGAATCAACATTTATTCAGTGCTATTTTCTACAAATACTAAGCCAAAACATTTTGAACATTAAACCCATTCTTTAACCATGCAAAGTGTTACCAAGTCATGAGCACAGAAAACTGAACACATCAATTCATAGATTACACAATATAATCGATTGAAAAGTTTGTCTTAAGGATGGACATAGTTAATTATGTTATCAGTGAAAATTATTAATAACTACGAGTAGTCTCATTAATACAACTCTCCATAATTTGGTGCAAAATAATAAAGACATAATAAAAAGATATGAAACAATTCAGTAGATACTTCATTACTTTTTTGCAGAAGAAAAGTTCAGTTGTTTCCCGAGCATCCTATATGAGGCACCTGCTACAAATGTCTGGTGATGTGCTTTAATACTGCTTTACTTTCAGATGATAAACCTAAACAATATTACAATTACCAAAGAACCATAGTTCTTGAGCTTCTCAGAAGATAAAAGAAATTCATTCATAAAGAGTAAAGATATGTAAAATGAACAATATGGAGATTTCTAGCATCTCTCCTGTATTATTTTTGACACTTCAAAACACAAACAGTTTTTAGAAGATGAGCGTGTTGAGTTTCTCAGGAGAATGTGTGATCTCTGATAACTGACTGTGGAGAAGACTCTTTCAGTCAGTGCTGAGGAGGCAGAGTTAGGTGCTGGACAGCCGATAGAGAAGAGGAAGAGTGTCTTTCTTACCCCAGTAGCAGAAGACAGGCTCTTCTGAGGGAAGGACAGGAGGCTTGATGCAGTGTTTTGCTGTAGAACAAGGCTCCTTCTCAGCACCTGATCTTCTTCAGGAAAGAGTTCCTCTAGTGCAGAGTCAGATACTCCAGATTTCTTGCAAACTGGAATCTTTTAATAACATTTAGCATATTATTGTAGTCAGATTTATTGTTTTTATTATAACACATGGCAAAGGTATGAGAAAATTTTGGAACGTGTTCTTCCCCCTCTTCTTCATCCTGAGCCTGCACCGTCAATATCCTTCTCTGAGCTGAAAGGGAGGATCATCTTGTTAATGTTGCTAATGTATGTACACAACCATTCATTTTTTTAAACGTTTTTAGAGAGAAGTCTCTTCTGCTCACCAAGGCTATATTTATTTGATTACAATCACAGTACAAAACAGTAATATTGTAAAATATTTGTAAAATTTAAAATAACAGTTTTCATACTCTTTTTTTGAATATACTTTAAAATGTATTTCATTCCTGCGAGGCAAAGCTGAATTTTTCAGTAGCCTTTACTCCAGTCTTCAGTGTCCCATGATCTTATGTCATATACTGATTTGCTGCTTGGGAATACATTGCTGATTATTATCAATCAGTGCATTTACATGCACCTAATCGCATTATTGCCGCTCTGACCAAAGCGTGCATGTGCTCATGACGTACATTAATGACATCAGGTAAGTCCTTACTCTGATTTTTGGAAATAATCAAATTATTTGTGCACATGGAAACAGTTGTGCTACTTAATATTTCTGTGTAAATCTTGAATTTTTCCTTCATGATTATTATATGAATACAAAGTTCAAAACATAAAAAAAAAACTTTTGTAAAATTATAATTAAAAATTAAGTCTTTTCTACCACTTAAATGTCTTCCCAAAGAAAAAAAAATATTGTAGTCACTCCAACTTTTTGAACTGTAGTGTGGACAAAAATATTGTGCAGCACAACAGTTTTCAACATTGATAATAATCAGAAATATTTCTCGAACAGCAAATCAGCATATTAGAATGATTTCTGAAGATCATGTGGCACTGAAGACTGGAGTAATGATGCTGAAAATTCAGCTTTGATCGCAGGAATAAATTATACTTTAAAATATATTTCAAACTTTTGACCAGCTGTGTACATTGCTACATTTAAATGTAAACCACTTGTGATAAACAATGCACACATTCTCAAAAAAAAAAAAAAACAACAACAAAAAAAAACGTACATTCTGATGATTACTTCCTTTCCTCACTGCTGTCTTCTTCAGTCGTTCCAAGACTTCCTTATTTTTTTCCATCTTTCCCTTGAATCTACACAAACATAAACAAATAAAACTAATTAAACAAATAAATTTATAGACCATTTGGATAAGTCACCTGAGACTTTTGTTGATGGTGGCCACAAACTGTGAATCTTACTTTTGAAATCTTAAGTGGTTCTCCAGCTTCTAAAGGAAAGGCAGATTCTGGGGTCATTTTCACAGAGAATTTTATCTTACTACTAGGTGTCCTAGCTAGAAGATTTAGCTTAAAACCTATTAACAAAACTCTCAAGGGTCTACAGTAACTAAAAAGAGGGTTGAGTCATTGCAATGACCTTTTTCTTTGTTAAATTTCCAAACTTGGAGCTCTTAATGTTGAACTCTCAAAGTGCACCAGATAGACAAATTTAACTTTAAAATGTATGCAATTTCTTACATGAGACCATGCCCCCAGATCCCCCAAACAACACAAGCCTCCATAGTCTAAAAAAAAGAATCCTGTGGGAAATACAGCAAAGTGATGTGGTTGTGTATGATTTAGGAATAGGGGAGATCCTTTACATTGGTCAAATTTAGGCCAACTCCAATATTTTTTAAACATTTAAAAACGTGAGGTTCTCATAAAGGCAGTGGTTTACAACTGTGGTCCTGGGGACCCGCAGCACTGCACACTTTGTATGTCTCTCATTAAACACACTTGATTCAGATAATCAGCTCCTTAGGAAAGAGCTCCATGAACTAAACTTAACTTGTGTCAGTTTTTGGATAACTGGTATCAATCTCAGATAGGTTTGGTCAATAGTTTCCACATTATTAAGCAGGTCACAGTTCTCATGAAATATGGTGAGGAAGAAAGATCTTTCTGAAGATGAAAAGTATGAAGCAATGCAATGTCTTGCAAAAGGCATCAAAACAAACAATATTTTGTGAAAAGCAAATAGAGATTATTGAACTGTCAAAAGATTTGTGAGTGACTTAGAGTACAGAAGATCTTGGTCAGATAAAGATGAACTGTATTGTAATGGCAGCTGTAAAAAAGCCACTGCTGAGCAGCAGACAGGTGTTTGAAACTACTGGAGTCTCAAGATCCTCTGCATGCAGACTGACAGTTGTGTGTAAAGCTGCGTTTCAGTCACTGCTAACCAAACCTCACAAAGAGAAACCTGCACAGTGGCTGTAGAAACAGATTTTCAAACTGTTTAGCACAATGGTATTTATGCAGCATGGGATAGTGTGTTATCCTGCATGAAAATTCATTTATTTCCGAGAGGACTATTCTTCATTTTATACCACAGCAGAAAATGGTAGTGCAGAAGTCATTTTGACACTTACATCTCACTTCCCAATATTCCAACCCAAATCATCACCCACCGCCTCCTTGCTGATGTTTCAGTCTCATTGGAATAGGATGGCCATTCATCAATCAGAAATCCATTTATCTGGACCATCCATTGTACTAAAGTATTCGTAAGTGAATAAAACTATTTAAAAACAAGTCTTCATGTTTTTATACAGCATGACTGCCGTGACTTTATTGTGAGGTTTGGTTAGCAGTGACTGAAACGCTGCTTTACACACAACTGTCAGTCTGCATGGAGAGGATCTTGAGATTCCAGGAGCTTCAAACACCTGTCTGCTGCTCAGCAGTGGCTTTTTTACAGCTGCCATTACAATACAGTTCATTTGTTTGACAGAAACTTTGCTTAATAAATCTTTATCTGACCAAGATCTTCTGTGCTCTAAGTCACTCAAAAATCTTTTGACAGTTCAATAATCTCTATTTGCTTTTCACAAAATATTGTTTGTTTTTCATACTTTTCATCTTCCTCACCATATTTCATGAGAATTGTGACTTGCTTATTAATTTGAAACAACCTATTTAAGTAGGGTTTCCATTTACCTAAGAAGGCCTGGCAAACTATTGACCAAACCTGTCTGAGATTTATACCAGTTATCTAAAAAGATGTGAAAAACCACAAAAACAAAAATCTGATTCTTTATTGTAACAAAACCCTATTGATATCACTTGCATAATAATTTGGAACACAGTCTTATATATAAGTATCGTGATAGTATTGAATTGGCAGTTTTGCATATCGTCCCAGCTCTAGTTAATACAGTCAAAACAATAAAACTCTTCAAGACTGCTGAATTATCCAATAACATAGTTTATAATAGCATTTTTGTCATGGATTATGATTATATATAATTTTTTCGTTTGTTATATTTCATTTAAATGTAGTTGTCTATTTAACAGATTGTGTTTAACACACAAAAGAGTGATGATCAGGGCCCGTATTCACAAAACATTTTATCTTAACACTAAAAGCCCGTTTACACCAAGAACGATAACTATAAAGATAACTATAAAGATAACGATATTAGCGTCCACACCAGCGAACGATATCGTCTGTTTATTCTAAGCACACGCTCGTCTGCCACTTTAAATTCTCGAGCTCGTTACAGCAGTATGGATTCTGATTGGCTGTCAATTTTTTTTATCGTTCATCAGCTGGAAAAAAAATTTTTTTGAAAGTGATTCCAACGATATTGTTTTTCTTTGTCTTTATCATTATAGTTGTGGTGTGGACTCTGCTGTTCTTTAATACTGAAAACGATTTTTAGAACTATATCTTTATCGTTATCTTTATAGTTATCGTGCTTGGTGTGAACGGGCCTTAAGAGTTCTCCTGAATGGCAGTAAAAGTTTTTAGCTAAGAGTTTTCTCTTAAAACCTATTGACAAAGCTGCTGAGACAAACTTTTAGTAAGGAATAGACAGAAGTCTTAAGCTAAGAGTTAGGGGGTGGGGTTGACCTCATTGCTAATGGATGATGTCGGCATGCTTACTAACTATGCACACAGTGATTGGCTGATAGTCTCTGTCAGAGATTTATATATAGTAATACTGAAGAGTGCAATATTATGTTGCCATATTCAAATAAAGGTTTAAAAATAAGTGTTAATTGCCACATTCAAATAAAGATTTTAAAATGCAGGCTAAGTGTCACTAAATAAACAAGTAGCCTATATGTTCAGCTAATTGTCAGCCTCTTTCATATGTGCTTCTCGTAAACAGTTAGTGGATATGCATATAAACAGCCTTTAAATTAACAGAGTAGAATAATCCTGGCTGATAGTAAGACATGCAAACATAAAAGAAAACCAAACTGCACGCAAAACAGCCATTTTAGGATAGTCTGCAGCTTGGTCTTAGGCCCCGTCCACACAGAAACACGTTTCTGTGAATACGCACAATTTTTTTATCGGATAGGCGTTTTGTCCACACGGATCCGGCATTTTTGGAAGGTGAAACCACTATTTTTTGAAACCGGGGTCCCAGAGTGGATAAATCTGAAAACGCCGTCTTTGCGTTTTCGTGTGGACAGCGAATCCGTGTATTTTCTGAAACGATGACGTCATCAGCCCACGTTTCGCCCCTAGTCAAACAATGTTACGTCACGTAACAGCAACAAAAACATGAACAATCACTGAATGATTGTCTTTTTATTATCTAACATTCACACAGATTAATAAATGTAATGTTCCATGTTCGTTTGTATACCACGTGCAAGGTTCATGCGCACAGTCCAAGTCTTCTTCTCCATTTTTAGTGTATCTCTGTGGCAGAATTACAGCGCCACATGCTGGTCCGGCATGTTTACTACATCGTTTTGTGTTGGTTTTGTGGTTTCGTGTGGACACAGACATTTCTTGAGACGAGGGAAAAAAAAGATTGGATAGGGAAAGCTCTGGCTTCGTGTGGACGTAGCCTTAGTGACTTAGGAGTCCCCTTTATTGCTCCTAACACTTCACAGATTTAGGTAGCTAGTTTTAGTGCTAAAACACTTTGTGAAATACTCTTAGAGCAAAGATTTAGGAGTTCTAAATTTAGGACTGACACACCCATTATTTTTAAGATTTTATTTCTAAATCGACAAGTTATGATCTACTTTTATCCTTAAGATGTTTTGTGAATACGGGCCCAGGTCAACACACAGAAGTATAGAAATTCTACACTGATTTAAAAAAAAGACATTACCTGTCTCTCCTCCTGAGCCTTTAGTCGTGTGGGTCCACGAAGGCTGTTTGTATATCTGGATACTGCTGCACAAATCTTTCAACCTTGAGAAATACAGTTTCAGCATATCTTCACATCCATGACAGCAGAATGGTCAGGATGACCTGAAACATATAACCAACTGAAATCAGTTTAAATGTATTTAGTCTTGCCTGAGTGATGCTGAAACAACCAGGTTTACTTTGTCACCCAGGATTCACTGCTTCCTATGGAACAGTTTTCATGATGAATGATCTCTTGATCCTGGATCCGTGCTGCCATCCACTTGATGATTTGGATGATATTTGGTTGTGTCTAAAGGTTAATGAACCAACATTACAAAAATACTGATAGCAGCACTATTGATCATGTAGCTTATATCATTCTTTTCAGCACTGAACAAGTCAGGAACCAAATTAGTACCAGTTTTTGAAACCCGTCTCTATTTGTAATAGTTGTCTTGTTGCTGCTGCCCAGACTGTCTCCACCTGATGACTAAAAAAAAAGTATGTTAGTTTTACAGCAATGAATAAAACATTTAATCTGCTAGGTGGCAACAAATGAATATCTTTTCTTATAAGCAACTCACTGAATCATTGACTCAACTGGTGGCAGTCAGGACCTAAAAAAAAGTTAACTATTTGTTTATTAAAGATTTGTTGAAACTAAAGTATCAGATCTATTTGAGAACGAAACTAGCCTCAGCCTCGGTCTAATTAAAGTTAAACTTTATCAGTGTTGGGTGTAACGCGTTACAAAGTAACGTAATAATATTACTTTTTTCAGTAACTAGTAGTGTAAGGCATTACTCGTCTGAAAATGGTAATATTATTACAGTTTTCCCGAGCTAGTTACTTGCGTTACATTTGCCAGTAGCACCTTCATCACACACAAGGCACACAACACAGAGAACAGAAGGGAAGGGGAGGAGGGCGTGAATGGAACAGTGATTGGTCTGGGTTTGGCACGAGGTATCATTTACCATCACCGATTGGTCGACACCCGGCAGCCAGCAGCAGAGCGGCACCCTCAAAGACAGATGGGGAAAAATGGAAGCGTCGGCAAGCTCTTTTTCAGAGGAAGGATCCCAGCAACAGAAAGCTAGTTTCGACGGATGGAGATTCAGTAATTAATTTGAATATGTTCAACGGAGGGAAAATAACTTGACAGTGAAGTGCACACTCTGCCCGGGGAGAAAGCTGCTCTCCACCGCTTGTAACTCTACCTCTCCTCTGCACTGTGTTTTGCGTTTTAACAATTTACCTCTCCTTTACACAGTGCTGGTAAGGCCAGTCTTTTTTATTTATGGATATATTTTTTTGAGGAAGTTAATATTTTTTTTGTTTGTACTTGTTAATCGACAATCAAATTGATTGTTTGCACTAGACAGTGTTTGTTAAACATTGAGGAAGTTAATATATGTTTGGACTTGTTATAAATTGACAATCAAATTTATTGATTGTTTGCATCAGACGGTGTTTGTTAAACATTGAGGAAGTTAATACTTGTTTGTACTTGATTGCACAAGTACAGTTGTTTGTAGTTATTTGTGCTAGACAGTGCCAGTCTGTTGTTGGCGTAATAAAGACCCTAAAGAACACTCCTCCTTTGTATGTTCTCCCTCCATCTGATGCATCTCAGGCAATTATAGAGTAATTAAGAAAAAAAATTTAACTAGTAATATAACTAGTTACTTTCTCCAGGGAGTAATAAAGTAAAGTAAGGCATTACTATTTTTGAGAGTAATATGTAATATGTAATATATTACTTTTTTGAGTAACTAGCCCCAACACTGAACTTTATACAGCGGTTTATATTCAAGTTCACAACATGGCTAGCACGAGCATCATCAAGAGCGAGCGGCAGACATTCAAACAAACTAATTAACGTTACTACGGTTAAAGTTTAAAGAATTAGAAAGTGAATGTTGTATAGTTTATCGTGTTAAATGTAAAATCATTTAAAAAAGGTATAAAATTGTATCTCAAGATTTTAATAGTTAACGTTATCTTAGACCGCCTCTGAGACTGCTCGTGAGCTAACTAACCAAACAGAGCATTTTATTTATAAAACTGAATAAGAAAACCTACAAAAATACAAAACACTACTCCTCTTTGGTGACATCTAACTTTATATCAGTAGAAACTATGAATAAAAGTAGATTTATAGTGCTTACCTTTTCCTCCGTGTCCATCCGCTGGAAGTTGACCGTTATGACGGGCACGCGCACTTAACGTTACAGTACTCAGAAAGTGATGCGCGCTGCTAGTTTAAATGTTAATTTGTCCCGTACCCTCTTTCAATGAATCTCTGTCATTAACAAACATTATCACCATTTGCTAAGCAAACTATTTGTTATTTGTTTTGTCGTTAATTTGATAAATGTTTTATATATCTAAAAATATAATAATAATTCATGCCATCTTTTAAAATGCTTGATGAATTAAGTATATTTCTCAAATAATAGGCTATTCAAATGGTATCTTAATAATAATACATGTAGTGGAATAATATGAAAAGTTATCTGGAGACCAGCTGATCACGTCGATACAATGTCCCCAATGGGACTAACTAGCGACGTCTTTTGAGGACGCCCACGACGTTTCTGGGATGTTAGCCGAGATCCTAAAAAAAAGGAACTTTACCACGACGTCTTCACAACGTTGCCATAATTGAGGCTGCGACGTGCAAAATTGGCATTAAATTATTTTGTTAAAATTAAAAGCTCTGGGTCAGCTCTTCCTTCATTTTCTTTGTTAACAGAGTGTTGGGAGTTCAGGAAGGGTGAGAGTAGACTTAATAGATTTAGTGTTTAACATTCTGTTAAGACATATGCAGAGGAGCATAAGCTTAATGAAAGGAAAATGGTGCCTTCTGTCTATTGGCCATCTATTCCTCATTGGATAATTGCCTGTGGCTGATGTAGATATCTATTAAAAATTTAATAAAGGAAGGAAGTGTAGGAAATGTTGCTAACTATGTACAGGAGCATCTTAGGAATTTGTGGAATAGCTACATAGATATTTATACAGATGGATCTAGAAACCCTGAGAGTAAAAAAGTGGGCTTTGGTTTATATGTTCCGTATTTCCATGTTAGACAGTGTCATAGATTGCCTGATGGTCTTTCAATCTTTACGGCTGAACTAGTAGCAATCATATGGGCTCTGAGGTGGGTGGAAGAAGGTGGGGTGGAGAAAGCCATCATTTGTTCTGACTCGCTATCTGGCTTGATGGCGATAGGGGGAGAAAGAGGAGGGGCTAGGTTAGATTTAGTCGGGGAGATCTTAACAAGTGTTTATAGATTAGAGAGACGGGGGTGTAGTGTGGGTTTCTTGTGGGTTCCAGCACATGTGGGAGTTGAGGGGAATGAGGCTGCTGATGAGGCTGCTAGGGCAAGTTTAGTTAGGGGAAATGTGGAGGTGCCATTTGATAGACTGGAGTGCCGCAGCATCATTAATGAAAGACTTACACAGCAATGGCAGCACGAGTGGAGTAAAGACATTAGCGGGAGAAAGTTCTATGACATAAAACCATTAGTCAACCCTGGGAATTCAATTATCCTGCCTCGGATGGATCAGATTAAGTTGGCCCGACTAAGACTGGGTCATTGTGGATTGGCAAGTGGGCTGTTTCTGGTGGGAAAGCACATGGACGGCAAGTGTCAAGCCTGTGGAGTACAGGAGTCTGTCAAGCATGTCATCATGTTCTGTCTGAGATATGCTGAAGAAAGGAGACTGTTATTCATTGGTCTAAACGTTCTGGGAGTTGATTTAGTCTCTGTTAAAACTCTGATGGGTGATGGTCCTAATCAAATAGAAAGAGCATTGGAATTACTTCACTTCCTAAAGGCCACTGGCATATATTGGAAAATAGGGGGAGCTTTAATGTAGATTATCTTTATCACCAGTGGGAGGCAGCAATGCACTAAAAGTGCCTAGTCTGCCGGAAAGGAATAGAAGAAGAAGAAGAACGTTGCCATAAAGTAATGTCACGCTGACCAAATGACGACGAACTGGCGACGTCCTTACAACGTTCTGTGTTTGCTGGGAAGCTAACAAATGCCATTGCGAAGTGAGTAGCTACAAACTGCAGGCCGATTAGTATTGTGGAAGATGTCAGTCTGAAGAATGTTATTAGGATCGCAATGAATGACTGCACTTATGAGCCTCCGCCAAGACGCACCATCGCAAGAAAAATACATGAATTGTATGAAAAGGAGAGGACTATAAAGGCGACGGCGTTGCAAAGTGCACCAACTGTTGCCCTCAACGGAGACTAATGGACATCGCTGGGTAACCATAATTACCTCAGAGTTACAGTGCATTACATTGATGAACAATGGGAACTGCATTCACATGCTCTGACTGTAATGAAGACACAAGAGAGACATTTTGCTGAAACGTGCGCTGAACATTTTATTCATGTTGCACAGCAGTGGGACGTTTCAAATAAAGTCAGCACACTTAGCACAGATAGTGCAAGAAATATGATCGCTGCTGCGAGACATCTGCCTTTTGAACACGTCTCCTGCGTCGCGCACGGTCTCCAGCATTCTGTCACAGTATATCTGCACAACAGTGCGTTTGACAACGTCCTGGCCAAATGCAGAAAGGTTGTGGGCCATTTTAAGCACAGTCCAGCGAGTGCTGCAGAATTAGAACAAAAACAAATTGAACTTGGACAAAAGAAGGAGTCGCTTATACAAGACATTCCAACCAGATGGAATTTGACTCTGGACATGATAAAAAGTGTCCACAGAAATGAACAGCCACTGAGGGATGTCCTCACCACACACAACACGAAGATTGCCATGCCAACAACAGCTGAAATGGACAAACTGCAGAGGTTGGAAATGCTACTGGAGCCCTGCAGGTATATTTTACGTCATATATGTCTCACTGTCTTGTCTGAGTGCATGTGAGAGAGAAATAATGTGTCTGTATGTGTGTGTAAGCATGAATATAAGGACATTTTTTTGTGTGTATAAGTGAATGCAAAATATTTGAGTGAAATGGGTTTGATTTTTTGCAGGTATGTGACTGAACTTCTGGGTGGAGAAAAATATGTTTCATGCTCTGTGGTTCTGCCTGCTTTTTGCCATCTCTCTCGGGTGATGGAGAGCTCAGATGATGACCCTGCCTATGTGGTCAAATTAAAGTCTACATTCAGAACAGACCTGGAAACACGCAAGGAAAATGCCAAAATTGCATATCTGAAGATTGCAACCGCATTGGACCCGAGATTCAAGGACCTCAAGTGTATAACCAGAGCTGAGAGAGGTGAGGTTTGGGCCTCAGTCACTAACTTACTCAAGGAACAGAGGGTTGTTGCAGAGGAACCTGTGGAACAAACATCAAAGCCATCGAAGAGAAAGTTTGCCCTATTGGCTGCTTCATCCGAGTCTGATTCTGAACACGAGGAAGACTCAATTGAGAACAGTGTGCGTCGATACAGAGCAGAGCCCACCATCAGTACAGAGGCCTGTCCATTACAGTGGTGGTCCAAACATGCAGGCTCACACAGCAGGCTGGCCTCAATTGCACAGATGTACTTGGCCACACCTGCAACATCCGTACCCTGTGAAAGGTTGTTTTCTCTTGCTGGTCATATTGTACAGAAGAAGAGAGTTTCTTTATCATCTGAAAATGTGAATGACCTTGTGTGTCTTAGCAACTGGCTTGGTGCAGATGAGTAAGTAAATGTAAAGTTGGAAGAATGGATAAATGCAGTTCATTTTGTCCTCTCAACCTGCATCACTGAAAGTTCTTTTTTTTTTTTTTTGGACTGGGATTCTCAGTCTCTTAAAAGGAGATTAATGTTGTTGCTCGGAAGGGGCCAGTTATAATGTTATGATTGGGGTTCTGGACATTTTTTTTTATTTTTTACAAACTAAACAAAATGTTAATGTTTTATTTAATAAAACATTAATGTTTTAATGTTTTATTTATACTTTAATGTTATATTTAATTTGATTACATTAATGTTAAAGTTAAGATTTACAAGAAATATTAACTGCTACTAACTTTTAACTGCTGTAAAAAAGCACTTTATTTGTTTAAAGTTTTGACAAACCAAATGTTATTGCACTTTTGTTCATACAGCAGTACTCTGAAAGAATAAAATTACGCAATACACTACTTTTGATTTCATTATTGAATTTTGCGCATGCTGCAATTAATCGCGATTAAAATATTTAATCGTTGCCCAGCACTAATATATATATATATATATACATACACACACACACTCACCGGCCATAAGGTACACCTATTCAATTGCTTGGTAACACAAATTGCTAATCAGCCAATCACATGGCAGCAACTCAATGCATTCAGGCATCGAGATGTGGTGAAGACAACTTGCTAAAGTTCAAACAGAGCATCAGAATGGAGAAGAAAGGGGATTTAAGTGACTTTAAACGTGGAATGGTTGTTGGTGCCAGACGGGCTGGTTTGAGTATTTCAAAAACTGCTGATATCCTGGGATTTTCACGCACAACCATCTCTAGGGTTTACAGAGAATGGTCCGAAAGAGAGAAAATATCCAGTGAGTGGCAGTTGTGTATATGAAAATGCCTTGTTGATGTCAGAGGTCAGAGGAGAATGTGCAGACTGGTTAGAGATGATAGAAAGGCAACAGTAACTCAAATAACCACTTGTTACAACTAAGGTATGCAGAATACAATCTCTGAATGCACAACACATCGAACCCTGAAGCAGATGGGCTACAGCAGCAGAAGACCACACCGGGTGCCGCTCCTGTCAGCTAAGAACAGAAAACGGAGGCTACAATTCGCACAGGCTCACCACCAAACTCTCTTCTTCTGTACAATATGACCAGCAAGAGAAAACAACCTTTCACAGGGTATGGATGTTGCAGGTGTGGCCAAGTACTTCTGTGCAATTGAGGCCAGCCTGCTGTGTGAGCCTGCATGTTTGGACCACCACTGTAATGGACAGGCCTCTGTACTGATGGTGGGCTCTGCTCTGTATCGACGCACACTGTTCTCAATTGAGTCTTCCTCGTGTTCAGAATCAGACTCTGATGAAGCAGCCAGAAGACCACACCGGGTGCCGCTCCTGTCAGCTAGGAACAGAAAACGGAGGCTACAATTCGCACAGGCTCACCAAAATTGGACAATAGAAGATTGGAAAAATGTTGCCTGGTCTGATGAGTCTCAATTTCTGCTGCGACATTCAGATGGTAGGGTCAATTTTGGCATAAAGAACATGAAAGCATGAATCCATCCTGCCTTGTCTCAACGGTTCAAGCTGCTGGTGGTTGTGTAATGGTGTGGGGGATATTTTCTTGGCACACTTTGGGCCCCTTAGTACCAATTGAGCATTGTTTAAACGCCATAGCATACCTGAGTATTGTTGCTGACCATGTCCATCCCTTTATGACTACAGTGTACCCATCTTCTGATGGCTACTTCCAACAGGATAATGCAACATGTCACAAAGCTCAAATCATCTTAGACTGGTTTCCTGAACATGACAATGAGTTCACTTTACTCAAATGGCCTCCACAGTCACCAGATCTCAGTCCAATAGAGCAGCTTTGGGATGTGTTGGAACGGGAGATTTGCATCATGGATGTGCAGCTGACAAATCTGCAGCAACTGGGTGATGCTGTCATGTGAATATGGACCAAAATCTCTGAGGAATGTTTCCAACACCTTGTTGAATCTATGCCATGAAGAATTAAGGCAGTTCTAAAGGCCAAAGTGGGTCCAACCTGGTACTAGCAAGGTGTACATAATAAAGTGGCCAGTGAGTGTATGTATATATATATATATATATATATATATATATATATATATATATATATATATATGTTATATATATATATATATATATATTATATATATATATATATATATATATATATATATATATATATATATATATATATTAAACTGCTTAGGTCCATGTAAAGCGTACAAATCGAACCACAAATTGATCTACAAACAAGCAAGGTCACTTGGTCAAAGATGTGTTCACATAGTTGTTTGGTTTGTTCACATATAAGAGCTGAACCACTCTGAGAGAGTTTGCAGGGCTCAAATGAACTACATTTACATTGAATCATTTAGCAGATGCTTTTATCCAAAGCGACTTACAAATGAGAACAGTAGAAACAATCAGATCAACAAGAGAACAACAACGGTATACAAGTGCAATGACAAGTCTCAGTTAGTCTAGTACAGAACACGTAGCCAGGTTTTTTTTTTTTTTTATTGAATATGATAGACAAGAAAAAGAAAAGGTAAGTACTAGTATTAGTTGGTTAAGTGCAGGCGAATGTTTGTAGATGTTTTTTGAAAATGAGTAAAGACTCAGCTGTTCGAATTGAGGTCATTCCACCAGCTGGGCGCAGTCCAGGAAAAAGTCAGTGAGAGTGATTTTGAACCTCTTTGGGATGGCACCACAAGGCGTCACTCGTTCACTTGCAGACCGCAAACTTCTGGAGGGCGCATAAGATTGAACTAATGAGCTTAGATATGTTGGCGTCGTGCCAGTGGTCGTCTTGTAGGCAAGCATCAGTACCTTGAATTTAATGCGAGCGGCTACTGGTAGCCAGTGTAACCTGATGAGGAGAGGAGTAACATGAGCTGTTTTTTGGCTCATTGAAGACAACCCTCGCTGCTGCATTCTGGATCAGTTGTAGAGGCTTGATAGTACATGCAGGAAGGCCCGCCAGGAGAGCATTACAATAGTCAAAACTAGGTTTGAAAACACCCTTAGTGAACTAGGTGTGGGTCTCTTAAAATTGGCTACATGTGAAAACACCCTTAGAACTGTGGATGATGTCGTTATTTTAAAACCAGAAGCAGAAACACAGTGAGCAGCAAAATAGATGGATACTTTAGCTAAAACACTGCAGAAAACATCAATGCTGCAAATATAGTTATTTCTGACTGTTCAAACCAGGTAGATGAAAAAACTACATTTAGCATTATTAATCAGTAATAGCATTTTAAAATAAACATATAATTGTTAAAAATGGAAAAATATTTCTAGATGGCAAGGAAAGATAACATACACTTTGAAATTACTAGTTAACGTTGTGTTCTGCTCATGATGACAGTGTTATGTTTGTTTTAAACCAAATATAAAGTATATTTTCTGTTACATGACCTTCTGCCTTATATATTTATCTAAATGAAAAATAAAAAAAAGGAAGTAGATATAGAGATTGGACCTCTTGGAACTTTAATTGTTTCAGTATGTGGAGCACCAGGTCATGTCAACTTCTCCTTGCTGAAAAAGAAATCAAATACAAATTGAGCACTGAATAGTCACAGTGAATAGCCATAGCATTTAATATGTCTGACCAAAGATCTGTCATCATAATAATGGATCTTCATTCAAAGATCTGTCATCATAATAATGAGACTTCATTGTCCTTTTTCGGTGGGAAGTCGTGGCCTAATGGTTAGAGTGTCGGACTCCCAATCAAAGGGTTGTGAGTTCGAGTCTCGGGCTGGCAGGAATTGTGGCTGGGGGGAGTGCATGTACGGTTCTCTCTCCACCTTCAATACCTTGACTTAGGTGCCCTTGAGCAAGGCATCGAACCCCCAACTGCTCCCCGGGCGCCGCAGCATAAAATGGCTGCCCACTGCTCCGGGTGTGTGTTCACAGTGTGTGTGTGTGTTCACTGCTCTGTGTGTGTGCACTTCGGATGGGTTAAATGCAGAGCACGTATTCTGAGTATGGGTCACCATACTTGGCTGAATGTCACGTCACTTTCACTTTTCTTTTTATAATAATCCATAATAATCCAAACCTAATCCAAATAGAGAAACATGGAACTCAAAAACTTAAAACAGACATACAGGAACAACAACCAACAAAACTTTGCAACACAGGGGCTTAAGTAGAAGGGGAGATACACCTGTCATGTGTCAATCATGACTGAGCCTTTCCCCCTGCCTCAATGAGCAGATTTTAGATGCTCCTCAAAAAAAAAAAAAAAGATCCAGGAGTCCAGGAGAAAGGTATAGCAGATGTGGATCAGGGAGAGGGATGGAGGGCCAGGCCAGAGTGGTAGAACTGGAGACTGAAGAGGATCGGTGGCCAGGGCAAAGCCGGCAAAGCATGTGGTGGCTTCTGCCGCTGCTGTGAAGAATCATTCTCAGAGTCTTGGTGTTTTGATGCCAGAATTTAGATTTTATTATTAAGAGACATTAAAACCAAGAAAGCTCTGCAGAATGATCTATCGAGTCGTGTCTGTACTCTCTTTTATACAGTGATTCCCGAAGGCGTGGCCATGTATGTTCAATGCGTTTCATACATATGGTTCTGTTTATCAACTCTTTTACCTTTTTTGGCTGTGTCTTCAGCCTGCTTTTAGGATGTAGAATTTATTTTAAGTGAAACGAGGAGGCCTAATCATATATTTTGTCCAATTTCAAAACAGGAGATGAAATTTTACCATATACTGTATTTTTGTAATGTCTGCACCAAGGAGGTCTCATCATATATTTTGTCTAATGTCCAAATAGAGTGTGCAGCTCCACCATATACTGTACCCCTGCACTGTCTGCACATTCCATTCTCATGCGGGCCTCTACACACCGGCAATTGCATGATTATGACAGTATAATAATTTGATACATAAATGGCTAGATTCACATTGATTATACTTGATTAGTTAATATTTTGATTAATAAAAATCTTCCACAAGCATAAGACTAACACAGCGGAGCAAGAGGAACTGGTGACCACCACGGTGGAGCAGACGGGGCTCAAGACCACCTCAGCAGAGTAGGCATAGCTAAAGACCACCAAGGTGAAGCAGGCTGATATTTAGACAACCAGGGCAGAACAGACGGGACTGAATGCCACATCAGAATCAGAAAGAGCTTTATTGCCAAGTATGCTTACGCATACAAGAAATTTGTTTCAGTGACATAAGCTTCCAGTACACAGAGACAACAAGAACACACAGACAAAAAAAAGTAAATATAAATAGACAAATATTGAAAAATAAAACAAACAAACAAAAAAATTGTATGAACAGTAGTGCTATAAATGATAAAATGGAATAGAATAGAGTGAGATGCATGGAATAACTAGGATGGAGGTGGTAACAAATAAATATAAGGTTATTGCACATTTTTTTGCATAAAGTTGGGAACAATTAACTGTTCATGAGGTAGAATGCCTGGGGGAAGAAACTGTTCTTTTGTGCCTTGCTGTCCTGGTATTGGTGGCTCTGAAGTGCCGGCCAGATGGCAAAAGTTCAAAAAGGGGATAACTTGGATGTGAGGGATCCAGTGTGATTTTCTGAGCCCTTTTCCTCACTCTGGATGTATACAGTTCTTGAAGGGTGGGCAGGGGAGCACCAATATTCCTTTCAGCAGTCCGAACTCTTCTCTGTAGTCTTCTGATGTCTTATTTTTTAACTGAACCAAACCAGACAGTTATTGGAGTGCACAGAACAGACTCAATGATGGGTGAGTAGTACTGTTTCAGCAGTTCCTGTGGCAGGTTAAACTTCCTCAGCTGGCGAAGGAAGTACAACCTTTGTTGGGCCTTTCTAAGTTGATGTGATTGTCCCACTTCAGGTCCTGAGAAATGGTGGTTCCCAGGAATCTGAATGGCTCCACTGCAGCCAGAGTGCTGTGCATGATGGTGAGTGGGGGGAGTGAAGTGGAGTTTCTCCTGAAGTCCATTATCATCTCCACTGTTTTGAGCGTGTTCAGCTCCAGGTTGATAAGGCTGAATCAGACAGCCAGCTGCTCAATCTCTTGTCTGTAAGCAGACCCTTCGCTGTCCTGGATGAGGCTGATGACTGTAGTGTCATCTGCAAACTTCAGGAGCTTGACAGAGGGGTCTTTAGAGGTGCAGTTGTTGGTGTACAGGGAGAAGAGCAGAGGGGAGAGAACACATCCCTGAGGGGCACCAGTGTTGGTGGAGCAGTTGTTTGACATGAATTTCCCTAGTTGCCTATCTGTCAGAGAGCTGGTGATCCACAGACAGATAGAGATGATGGTGTTGAAAGCCGAGCTAAAGTCCACAAACAGGATCCTCACGTAAGTCCCTGTTTTGTCCAGATATTGCAGGATGAAGTGCAGTCCCATGTTTACTGCATCATCCATGGACCTGTTTGCTCAGTAAGCAAACTGCAGGGGGTCCAGTAAGGGTCCAGTCCTTCAGATAAGCCAGAACCAGTTTTTCAAATGACTTCATGATGACAGACGTTAGAGCCACAGGTCTGTAGTCGTTAAGTCCTGTTATCTTGGCTTTCTTTGGAATGGGGATGATGGTGGAGTGTTTGAAGCAGGAAGGGACTTCACACAACTCCAGAGATCTGTTGAAGATCTGTGAAAAGATGGGGGCCAACTGGTCAGCACATGTTTTCAGACAGGCTGGGGGGGGGGTGCAGGAGGTGTTAAAAACGGGTGTGGGGGATTTCAAATCTACAATAAAACTCATTCAGATCTTCAGCAAGTCATTGTTTCGCCTCATTGCAGGGGGATGGTGTCTTGTAGTTTGTGATGGCTTTCAGACCTTTCCACACTGAAGCTGAGTCATTGGAAGTGAACTGATCTACCAACTTTTTAGCGTAGGTCCTTTTAGCCACTATAATCTCCTTATTCAGTGTGTTCCTGGCCTGATTATACAAGACTCTGTCCCCATTTCTTTAGGCATCCTCTTTGCCTGACAAAGATGTCTGAGTTTTGCTGTAAACCATGGCTCATCATTGTTGAATGTTAAATAAGTCCTGGTAGGAATGCATATATCCTCACAGAAACTAATATAGGATGTTACAGTCTCTGTGAGTTCGTCCAGATAGGTGGTAGCAGCTTCAAAAACACTCCAATCAGACTTTGTTTCATTGGTCCATCTCTTTACAGTCTTTACTACAGGTTTAACAGATTTAAGTTTTTGCCTGTAGGTTGGTATAAGATGAACCTGGCAGTGATCAGAGTCCCCCAAAGCTGCCCGCGGGAAAGAGTGATATGCATCTTTTATTGCTGTGTAACAGTGGTCTAGTATATTACTTTCTCTGGTGGGACATGTAACATGCTGTCTGTATTTTGGCAGTTCAAGGGAAAGATTTGCTAAAGTTCCAGAGAATGATTAAAACAGAGTCCTGTTGTTGTTCTGTCTCTGTGAACTGATCAGCGAGTTTCTGTAAAGCTGAGCTCACGTGAGCTTGCGGAGGAATGTAAACACTCACAAGAATGAACGAGTGAAACTCCTGCAGCGAATAGAATGGCTTTCAGTTAATGAAGAGTGCTTCTATATCAGGACAGCACAGCTTCTTTAACACAGTTACACCTGTACACCACCTTTTATTGATGTAAAAGCATGTCCCGCCTCTGTGTGATTTCCCCATTGATTCTGCATCGCGATCTGCTCTAAATAGCTAAAGGCCGGGCAGATGGAGTGCGCTGTCCGGAATGGCATCATTCAGCCAGGTTTCCGTGAAACACAGAGCAGCAGAGTGTGAGAAATCCTTATTTGTCCGGGAGAGCAGAAGAAATGCACCAGCTCAATAAAGTCCATGACATTTTCCTCAGTGGGCTGGTCACTCCGCTGGAGACACATATTCTGTACTATTCTGTCATTTTGTTTGATTGGTTGTTCTGTAACGTGAGCAGGGAAGAAGAAAGACGACAATCCAAATGCAAGCACAGTTTATTCAACAAAAGCACAAAAACAGATAATCCAGTCCTGGAACAGGAGTAAAATCCACAGAAGGGAATCAGGAACATAATCCAAACAGAGAAACCAGGAGCACAACAACTTAGAACACACATAAGCGACAACCGACAAACTGAAGTAACTGAAATACAGGGGCTTAAGTACGGAGTACTTAAGTAAGGAAATATGGGATAATGAACAACAAGTGAGAATTAATCAGGGTAACTAAGGAGACTACCAGGGCAACAAATAAGGAAACACTTCAAAATAAAAGTCCTGCACGAGACAGGTGAATACACACTGTAATCATGAGAGTATAAAGGATGGGGGGGGGGGGTGATTGTTTTATCCAAGAGTAACCTAAAGTCAATACTTTATTAACTATAATTGAGATCCTAACAATCTGTGGAGAATTTTGAAGAACAATCAAACATTCTTAACTTGCCCATATAAAAAAGAAGAGCTAATTAATTGTATGGAATGTGCACTTTTAAAAAATAGTATTTGCAGTTTATATAAATTTAATGAACTTAATTAACTTTATTTATTTCCATAGATTTTCTATTGGATTCAAGTCAGGTGATTGGATGGCCCATTCTAGCAGCTTTACTTTTTTTCTCTGTAACAAATTGAGAGTTTCCTTGGCTATGTTTGGGATCATTGTCTTGCTGGTATGTCCACCCTCATTTCATCTTCATCATCCTGGTAGATGGCAGCACATTTTTATCAAGAATATCTCGATACATTTTTCCATTCATCCTTCCTTCAATTTAATGAATTTTGATGTTTTGGGGTGATGTGCAGTGCCATTTGACCTCCAAACATGGTATGTATTACGGCACCAAAAAATTATTTTTTTGTCTCATCTGACCAGACTATATTCTCCAAGTATTTCACAGGCTTGTCTAAATGTTGTGCGGCAAATTTTAAACAAGCTTCAACATGCTTTTTCTTCAGCAATAGAGCCTTGTGTGGTGAGCGTAAATACAGGCCATGGCGGTTAAGTGCATTACTTATTGTCCTTATTATTTTATTTGAAAAAATTGCACATGCTAATTCCGGGTCTTTCTGAAGCTCTCCACAAGTGATCCTTGGCTCTTGAACAACTATTCTGATAATTCTTTTTACTCTGTCAGAAATCTTGCGAAAAGCACCTGATCATGGCAAGTTTATGATGAAATTATGTTCTTTCCACTTCCGGATTATGGCTCCAACAGTGCTCAGTGGAACATTCAGAAGTACAGATGGTAGACAACCAAGGTTGGTGTTTGTGTGTGGTGTAAAGCAGCCGCAGGGCCGCGGCGTTAACTGCAAATCAGTCGCGAGTTAAAATCATTCGCGAAACTACCGCCAGGTGGCGCAAAGGGACGGATTGCGAACTGAATGTAATTGTAGAATGAAAGGAAGACGTAAAACAACAATAACATTATAATATACATTATAACATCCTTAAAAGCCACTAAAAATAGGATAGTCTTAGGCTACAGTCTACTCATCAAAAAATAAAAAATAAACCTTTACACAAAGGCTCTTATGCATGCTATTGTTTTTAAACAGTCATTATATATATATATACGGATTAAAATGTTTTCATTTCTGTTCATTCTTGGTTTAAAAATAATAATAATAATAATAATAATAATCTTCAGGTTCCATTTGCAGAGCGAAATGAGAACGGTCCAGCATTTACAAATAATTCTTATTAACTCTGTTATTATTCTTGATTTTTCAAATTGCTAACACTTTGCATTTTTGAATTATGCCTTTACTGTGTGACCAATAATTGTGAATTGTGACTTTGATCGCGCTGGTGCCTCATGCACACATATTCATTGGAAACAGCAGTCGTTCACCGAGCCATGCGGCGCGAGCAGCTGGCCACTTTGGCATAATTTTGCTAATTATGATTTTTTTTTTTTTTTTTTTCGTCGATACTGAAACACGTGTGAAATCCAAAGCCTATTTTACCTAATGAATAAGAGTTTAGCTTCAAATGGGCAACATGTTTGGATTTGTCCCGAATGAGAGAGATAAGCCCAACATAATGTAGCCTATCGCTTTAAATTATTTTTAATTATTATTATTTTTGTTGTTGTTTATAAGCCTATATTATTATATATAATAGCCTGCTGCAATTATATTTATCCATTAGAATTATATATTTGTAATTCTTGTTCTGTTCTGATAATTTTTTTAAATTTAAAGGATTTGTTGTAAAGTGAAGGGAACTAAAAATGTCCTGTTGGTACATTAGCCTATAGCATTATTAGGCCTGCCGTTATTATTTCTGAATGTAATAAAATGCAACTCTCACAAATGTAATTTATTTTTTAGCGGGTTTTCGTGTATGTTTTTATTCAGCTTTATTTTTCCATTGCATCTAAAAATGACTTTGTGCATCACATTCACTTCGTGAACAAACAAATATAACTTCAGATCTGCCTCCTGCGATGCTCAGCTGTGGACGATATCAAAATGTTTGATATAAAGGTTGCTGTCACATTTTATACAGGAATTGTTCATTTTAAAAAAAAATCAAATCAAATTATATTGTTAGTTTTATGCTAACATGCACTCAAGTCTTCGGATAGGACATACAAGTTCATTTAGGCTAGCATGCACTGTGACATTTTACCGTTTCAACTTATAAACTCCTTGAGATTTTAAAGTCAGTTTAATAGTATTGAAATTCAAGTTGAATCTCGAAAAAAATTTTTTTTAATTAAATTATTTCTATGAATTAATAATTTTTTACGAGCTGTATTCGTTTTCTGAAACCAAGCACCCACTTTTTTCTTTTTTAAATCTATGAATCGCTCGCATATCTCCTACAACCTACAAATAAGGGCTATTAATCGAGGTTATTTCTTTAATTATTTATTTATAATGTTTATTCTTGAAGAAAATAAGTATTTATTCTTTAATTAAATAAGGAATCCAAATATTTGTAATGTACAATAATATAGGCCTATATCTGCCTGCAGTTAAAAAGTTGAGAGTGTAGGCTTCTGGTGTTTGGATTTGTACTTCAATATAATGAGCTCCAAGTTTAAGGATAGCCTACACTAGTTGTATTTTTTTTCTTTTCTTTTTTTTTACTCTCTATTTAACAGCATTAACTGTTAAATACGTCTTCCTTCAGGCAGACTGAATGTTTTCCTGTCTTGCTAAATGTTGGGTCAGTTTGCGCGAGTCCCGCGCGCTGTGAAGCGGGAGCAGCTGACGGAGGATTCCTCTTGGTCTTAAAGCCTTCCGCAAACGCCTACGTTCACAAATAACAATGATTTTGGCAAAAATAATGATTAATTATCAATTGATAATTTGTTATTATTTTGGTCTAGTGAAAATAATAATATGGGCTGTGGGAAAATAATGAATAAAAAGAGAAGGGCTGCTGTGTGTGCAGGCATGTTTCAACCCAGTAACATGACAACACAGCGTTCCTCACAGCTAAAAAACAGACCGAGTTCAGTTCAGCTGGAGGGGGCTGGGGTAGTTCTATATAACTTGTGGGGGTCGAGATAAAGGTGTGAATCTCTTGCTCTTTCATATGGACAGTCTTATGATGGTTTCAAACTTGCAGAACAGGTTTTAGGACAACTTTAAAGAAAGGTTTGATCACTTCAAATGTTGACTACTGTATAGAGCAATAAAGTTTATTAGTTATTATAACTTAATTTCAGAGGAAGTTGCCTTAACTTAAAAAAAAAAAAAAAAAAAAAAACAATTTAAATCGATTTTTTTTTTTTTTGCCTCCCTACTTAAAATCAATATTCAAATGACAAAGAAATTGTTCAAAACAAGTTTTAATATAAAAATATATTATTTTTTAATACTAGCCCATCATGCCATCCACTCGGCGTTAAGAGCTGTTCAGATTAAAACTGGCAGCTCCGCAGTGAATCAGTGTCATGGACGGAGGACAGACCAAGTGTAGGCCTAAATCAGTTTTCTAGTCTATATTTTCATCTCGTTATGCCGCTGGTTTAGGTTATGTATTTATTTTTATTTCTTATATCAATTATTTGTAAATATAGCAGACACTGTCTAACTGTGTCTACACCGGACGGCCTTGTTCATATAGGGCGAAACATCTCTCTCACTCGGCAGCAGAGTATGTGAGAGTGGAGCGGCAACAATTTCCCTCCGCGCTCCTAGCATTTAATAATCACTAAGCTCCGCGGTTCATTGATACCAGAAACACTGCTCCGCCTTCACTCCGTGGCTAAAGTTGAAATGTTATGTTCATAATAGCTTATAAAAATGAAAAATAAATAAATAAATAAATAAAATTACAGGAGAGTTTCAAAGGGGATTAGGCTATTGTGTGCAAACTTTTTGTCCTGCCAAACGCCAAACTAATAAAATTGTCAGCATTAAAAGGTATAATTGCTGCTTTCTGCTGTGCAAATTTTGTTTGTGATGAAAATAACAGTTTACATCAGTTATTTTATCTACAGATCGATGCATTTGTTACAGATTTCTGCTCATTCAAAATCAGATACAGATGAAGTAGCCTACTGTAAGATTACATTTGTTTGAATGCATTATTGCGACAGCGATTAAGTGTGAATGTGCTGTATCTGTTTAAATCATGCTTTAACCCGAAAATAATCAGTAAAAGGAAGACAAATTCCTTGAGAACTAGCCTGTAACATCCCACTCGACTATTGCCGTCATTATAGTCTTCTGATCGGAGAGATTATGTGTATCAAGCTATAGCTAAATATGTTTATCATGTGAATTCTTGCTAAAATATGCAGTTATATTACGGGATGTTGGCATGAATTGTATTCGTGATGGAGCGGTGCTGGAGCGAGTGAAAACCACGACGCTCCTGACTTTTAAAAAATCCGCTCCTCTTCAGTCAGAATCACACCGCTCCGCTCATACTCTGCTCGGCAGCGTGTCTCAAACCCGCGGGGAGGCTTGAGCCCAATCATTCTCAAAACATTAAATATTTATTTTATTTCAATTTTCATTTTTGTGTTTCAGAGGAAAAATCAGTAAGGCATCTATCCATTACAGACCGTTCTGAAGGAAGAATTTATGCAAACGCGTATAAAATTCTTTAAAAACTTTAACAGAGATGTCTAGATGGTATTTAATAGGTCTGCTTCTCACGTAAGATTTTTTCTAGTTACTAGTCGTTCATTTGTCATTATTCAACTAATCGCAGGTTTATATTACATTTACAACTATAATCCAGCCTTAATATATTCCACGCTCAAGAACATGCATTAAGTTCGTCACAAAGCACAGGCAGAAGTAGCCTAATAATTATGAAAAAGGAGACATTTTAATTATTTATTAATAAACAAATGTTTTTTTCTTGTCGGCTGCAAGATGAAATTCACAGTGCTGACTCTCTCCACATGGACGCGCCTTTAAACAGAAATACAACCTTCACAGATTACATAATGCTTTCGTTTTGAATTGATTCGTTTAAAATACATTTTAAGTTTTCTGTAGATATATTTCTCATGTATGTGAGACGCCACAATTTTCAGTTATTTCTTTATTAGGAAAAAAATTACGTGATCGAGAGGGCGCCTCCCTGTCATGCATGCGCATTAATAATTTTTGCACAAACACTTGAATATAAATAATAATTCACATTTTGCATATGCATTACAAAGTAAATATTTTTTACATGGAATTATCCAAAATAAAACCAAACAAGATTTGTAATGAAGATAAAATATGTAGACAAATAAGAATAAATGCTGCGTGCACTCAGCATCATGCAGAGCAAATCTTGCACTGATATTTTACGGGATATTATACAAACCTGCATTTAAATGCGGCTGCAATTTATTTATTTATTTTATTTATTTATCTTTTACTTTACTTAAATTATATGAAAGCAAGCAAAGAAGACTCCATTTAAAATCACTGAAGTTGTCAATTAATGAAGCTCTTTTTATTTAATTTTTTTTACATCGTGTGCACTTTGTTGATAAGTGAGGACGTTTTATTAATCCATCCATTCTTTAGAGTTTCAATGATTTAGCTAAATCGTGCAGGTTTAATTTATTCGTTTCTTGTTTTAATTAGGCCTAAATAATGGGAGCGAAATTATACAGTGCCTTACGTTTTACTAAAATAAAGAAACTAATTTATAAAACACGCAAGCCTAGCTCACAATAGGCTACCACTTTTAATGCTCCGATGCAAAGTAAACCACATTTTCTTTTTAATAATATAACACATAATTCATATTATATTTAATAATACTGCACACTATTTAAATGTGTCTAATCTAAAATATGGTGTAGAGAAAATATAAGCACAGGCTCATAGGCTTGACATTTATCCTGCTTGAATTCATTCTAAGACACGCACATATCTTCATAAGGACTAAACTTTCATCTGTGAATATTAAATATTTTTTCTTTCATTTTCCCCGACTGCAATCAAATATAACACTTCGGTGAGGCAAAGCTGACGTCTATTTGCGAAAATGTGCTTTGATGCGCTTGTTTGAAAACCTGTGATTAAAGCGCCACTCAGCGGTCAAAAGCTGCAAATGCACTTTGTTTCCATACAACAGGCATCTTGAAGGTGTCATTACACTGAAAAAAATAAATAAATAAATAAAATATTAACTTGAGTTACTTGTTATATTTTTTTGTATGTATGGATTACTTATGTTTATTTTACCTGCTGTAAATGAGGTAAGTGTTTGCTATTTTACATTCACACCCCTCTGTTGAATTAATAACTGCAGTGGCCAATAATGTAATAATTGCAGGATAACTAAATTTATTGTCTTCCCTGGTCTAAACTTATATTATCACACTCAAACTTAGCCCTACAGAGTGGCTCTTCCTATTTACATAACTCACCTTCAACATTCAGTATCTTAACCACTCAAAAAGATGTAAATATAAAAGTTATTGCTGATGGCAAATCAGAGATATACACCACAATAGCCAAGTACTCTCATATGTATGGCAGAATTTAATTAACTATTCCTGTCATTGGTGTTGTTTGGTCATAGCCTGAGTGACACTGTAATTATGGTGCTGATATCCTTTCTTCACCCAGCAGGAAATTGAATATGAGGGCTGATTAAAAGTCTTTTTATACCCAAACTACACAGCCCACAATCATATTTAATCATGCACCAATCATCGTAGTTTAAATTTTGGAAGATTATTATTATTTTTTTTTTTTTTACTTGACCACAGTTTGGTTTGATCAAAAGTGAAAAGAGTGCCAAGGTATGATTCATTTTTTCAATGCATAAAGAAATTCAGGGGTGAGTTCATTCAAAGATAATAAAAATATTATTTCTCTTGTGGAGCACAAAACAATATATTTTGAATAATGCTGGTAACCAAGCAGTTTTGTTGTTTTTGTTGTTTTGTTGTTGTTGTTGTTTTTTTTTTTTTGTTTTTTTTTTTATACATAAGAAAGAATGTCATACAGATTTGGAACAACATGAGGGTGAGTAAACAATGACAAAATGTTCATCAACTATGCCTATAAATGTCAATACTTTATTGGACTTATGGGGTACAATGGGGCTAAAGGCCCACCTTAAGAAGAAATGTGCCATTCACTGTGCCTAAAATGTATAATTTCAGAAAAAAATATATACGTTGTATTGAACTTTAATGGAGCAACAGATTTTGTGTGAAAATAAATCGTTCAAGTTGTTTATTTGTTTAAAAATCTCATAAATGTATGAGGTAGCAAGAGGGACCTTTTACCCCACACAGGGTAAAAGGCTTACCAGCATGGGGTACAAGGCATACAGTATTGATGCAAATACTTCAGCTAAAATAATGTTGTTGTTTTTAAATAATGTCTAAGTTAATACTTGTTCAAAACAATTACTTTAGCAAAGTTTGTACTATTTTCTGCTTATTTTGAAAAATATTTTTTTTCAATAATTATTCTGTCATTAAAATATGTTAATATAAAGAAATATATTTAAAAATACAGAATCAAAATCATTTTAATAATTAAAGATTCTCAAAGTATTGAAGAAGATCCAATAATAATTGGATATGTACAGTAGTAACAACAAATTATATTTTATTGTATGATATGATTAATATCATGTTTTTAAATATGATGGTTTCATTCTAAACATGGTGAATATCTCTAATATTGACACCCAACATCATATATAATATTTACCATCTGAATCTAACCACGTCATGTCAACAAATGGAAAAGTCAGCCATCTATTAATTATCATGTTAATTATGTGTGCCTTTAGCCCCAACAGCAGGGGCGCTTTTTTACCCCAAATACCGTACTTTTACATTTTCTTTCGTTATTTAAAAACTGTTGCTTTAATTATCTTAAACAAAACTGAAAATCATAAAGAAGATTTTTGTCTCAAAATGTATGCATTAATTTTAGCGATTCTCATTTGCTACTTAAAACTTTTTTAAAAACATCAAATATTAGATAAATTAAGCACAGAATCAACTTTGCGCTGCTGTGTGTGATTGCGTCAAGGATCAGACAAAAATACAAGTACATTTGAAAAATGTTTTGGAAAGTGCTACGCAATGTTATTGTGCCATCTAGTGGTTTAGGTGAAAATAATATTAAAGGCGCCTTTTACCCCAGGGCACTTTTAGCCCTGTTGTACCCTACTTTTTGAATGATCAAGATGGTCATGTCCTAAAATACAAGTTAGTTTTAAGCTTTTAAAAGGCAAATTACTTGTTCTAACCAGAACTTTCTTGCTTCATCAGGATTAACTTGCACTCATATCTTAGGTGTGCTTGTCATTGAATGTTTTTCATCAAAGGTGACTTACAGAGTACTTATCACAAGAATATTCCACTGCTCTAAACTAAGTTTAAAGAGATCATTCACCCAGAAATTAAAAAGTGCCTATTTCAAATATTCCAACTGTTTAATGAAAGTCAGTGGGGCCCAAATCATCACAGACTTTCATTGTATGGACAAATAAGTGTAACGAACAGTCCACTGAAGGCAAGCGTAGTGATGAACCCAAGTGCAGTTTTATTCACAATGGTGCAATCTAAAACATCCAAACAATAATCCAAACAGTAAACAAAGACTTGACTTGACTTGACATGGCATGAACAGACTAGACTCACCAACAGCAGGTTATAACATTACGTTACGTTAATACACGACAAAAGCACAATGGCAAAACATGACTATTTATACAAACAATGAGGGTCACATGACAAGAACAAACCAATGGAAACATGACAAGGAACAAAAGGAACCAATAAGAACAAACAGAACTGATAATCACATGACCAGACAATAACCAATGAGAACATGACACATACTGTACACAAAGCAGAGATACATGAGGGCAAGGGAAGCATGACACAAACAGCAAAATCAAACTACAAAATAAAAGACATGAAAACATGAACATGAAACAAAACCCAAAACAGACATTACAATAAGCCTGAGCCATTCTTCAGAATGTTCCACAAAAGAAAGTCATACAGCTTTGGAATGACATGAGGATTGTAAAATGATGATATCATTTAAATTTTTTGCTATTCTTTTAACACTAGGTCAGTGCCAATTTGCACTCTTAATACCACCATTAAATATGCAAAAACCTGTCAGCATAAAATAATGATTTACATACATTTCATAGTTCAATAATATGAAACTACCACTTCGCTGTACAGTTTATGACGATAACATACCAGTGAGAGTGGAACGGTGTGCTAAACAAGTATATTTTCCAGCTATGACCCCCTGGCAGACAAAACCATCATCATTTTGTAATTCCCCTGATTTTAATGGATCAGTATGATACTGTATGATATAATGGCATCTATGCAAATTGACACTTAAAACAAGTCCACTTGCAAATGTTATTTGCAATCTCCATGGTTCCCTTTCAGTTGGTCACCCTCGACTTTGCTTATTATTTTTGAAAAATTGTGATTTTGTTTAGTGTGTAAAATCTACTTTGAGAGTAAACTTAATGAGCCAATGCACATTGGCAGGTGATTATTGCATCCAGCTGCCGCTGATCACAACGTGAGTATAAGTAGCACCTATTCAGCTTTTTACTTCGGAGTTGAGTGATTTTATCGTTCTGCTCCTGACTGCTCTACTGAGAGAAAAAGACTGAACAAGTTCAGCATGCTCTTTGAGAGCTCTTCGTGTTGGTGGTGTAGCGCTTCAGCGGTGGTGGTTTACCTTGTTGAGTGGGTTACACACATCAGGCTGCACTACTCCCTGTTTGTGGAGGCCATCTCTCGTGTGCTTCAGCACGCTAAAAGAGCTTTTTACCTAAAAGAGCATTCACGGGTGTGTCTTTTTAAAGCCGACATTGTGTGGCAAACTTGAAGTTATGTCTTTGCAAAGACAATGTGGGTCTTACTATAGACAACATATCACCCAAGCGTTTCTGGATGCGGTCATTACTGGCAATGGGTCAAGTCACCTTTATTTATTTAGCGCTTTAAACAAAAAAGATTGCGTCAAAGCAACTGAACAACATTAATTAGAAAAACAGTGTGTCAATAATGCAAAATGACAGTTAAAGGCAGTTCATCATTGAATTTAGTGATGTCATCATGCAGCTCAGTTCAATTTAAATAGTATCTGTGCAATAATTTGCAATCAAGTCAACGATATTGCTGTATTATTACTTATAAAGCCCTGAATGGTTTAGCACCTCAGTATTTGAACGAGCTCTTGTTACATTATAGTCCTCCATGTCCGCTCCGTTCTCAAAACTCTGGCAATTTGATAATACCTAGAATATCAAAGTCAACTGTGGGTGGCAGATCCTTCTCCTATTTAGCGCCCAAACTCTGGAATAACCTACCTAACATTGTTCGGGAGGCAGACAGACTCTTGCAGTTTAAATCTAGATTAAAGACCCATCTCTTTAACCTGGCTTACACATAACATACTAATACACTTCTTATATACAAATCCGTTAAAGGATTTTTTAGGCTGCATTTATTAGGTAAACCGGAACCGGGAAACACTTCCCATAACACCCAATGTACTTGCTACATTGTTAGAAGAATGGCATCTACGCTCATATTAGTCTGTTTCTCTCTTATTCCGAGGTCACCATAGCCACCAGATCCAGTCTGTTTCCAAGTCAGAGGGTCACTGCAGTCACCCGGATCCAGTATGTGTATGGCATATAGGGTGGATCAGCACCTAAAAATGACCTCTACAGCCCTGAAAGACAGCGGAGACCAGGACCCAGAGCCCCAGATACAGATCCCCTGTAAAGACCTTGTCTCAGATGACCACCAGGACAAGACCACAGGAAACAGATGATTCTTCTGCACAATCTGACTTTGCTGCAGCCTAGAATTGAACTGCTGGTTTTGTCTGGTCAGAGAAGAACTGGCCCCCCAACTGAGCCTGGTTTCTCCCAAGGTTTTTTTTTTTTTCTCCATTCTGTCACTGATGGAGTTTTGGTTCCTTGCCGCTGGTGCCTCTGGCTTGCTTAGTTGGGGACACTTCATTTACAGCGATATCGTTGACTTGATTGCAAATTATTGCACAGATACTATTTAAACTTGAACTGAGCTACATGATGACATCACTGAATTCAATGATGAACTGCCTTTAACTGTCATTTTGCATTATTGACACACTGTTTTCCTAATTATTGTTGTTCAGTTGCTTTGACGCAATCTTTTTTGTTTAAAGTGCTATATAAATAAAGATGACTTGACTTGACTGTAAATGAAGTGTCCCCAACTAAGCAGGCCAGAGGCGACAGCTGCAAGGAACTAAAACTCCATCGGTGACAGAATGGAGAAAAAACCTTGGGAGAAACCAGGCTCAGTCGGGGGGCCAGTTCTTTTCTGACCAGACGAAACCAGCAGTTCAATTCCAGCCTGCAGCAAAGTCAGATTGTGCAGAAGAATCATCTGATGGTGATGATCACGATCGCTGTCTCACATGCCTGGGCATTTAGCAAACTGAGGTGGCATTTGTGGATGAGCCATGTTCTCAATGCAGGAAGATGATCATCTCGGAGTTGTGGGCCAAGCTCCGTTTTCTCAAAGGGGTGGAGCTCCATTGCCTCTGCCTCGATCTAGTTCTCGTCATGGTGGCAGTCAGGCAGTGGCTACTTCAGGCAGTAGCATGGGCAGTCTGAAGGCAACAGTGATGGCAAACCCTCCAGGGAACCAACCCTTGGGGACCATCACTCCTCTTGCACGCCGCAACCAGTTGAGCTGCCAATAGAACATGCTTGGCCTTCTACAAGAAGCGTACCAGCATCCTTTGGCGCTCCTCCCAACGACCGGATTAAATTAAAATTAAATTAAATTAAATTTATGCATTTATCAGACTCTTTTATCCAAAGCGACTTACAGTACATTCAGGCTATCAATTTTTACCTATCATGTGTTCCCGGGGATCGAACCCCCAACCTTGCGCTTGTTAACGCAATGCTCTACCACTTGAGCTAATTTAATTTAATTTAATTTAATTTAATTTAATTTAATTTAATTTAATTTAATTTAATTTAATTTAATTTAATTTAATTTAATTTAAATTAAATGGTGGTATTGGCACTGAATGGATGGGTTTAGTCTTTGGCCCCAAGCCTGTATGCATGCAGTAGAGTTAGGGGATGAAGTTTGGGCAGGTTTAGAGCTGCCTGGTTTGGTTTTGCAGAAGAAGCCTCCTCGAGAAAGAGACGAGGAGGACCATCACTCCTCTTGCACGCCACAACCAGTTGAGTTGCCAATAGAACGTGCTTGGCCTTCTACAAGGAGCGTACCAGCAGTATCCTTTGGCGCTCCTCCCAACGACCGGATGTCAAATGCTGCATCGGAGAGTGAGCCGGAGTTTTCTGGAGAGGAAGATTCGGCTGCTCTGCTGTCCTTCAGGACTATAGCAATGCCTGAATCGGATCCGGAAATAACGGCTATGCTTTCCCGGGCTGCCTTTAGGGTAGGTCTCGAGTGGAAACCTCCACTGTGTCCCGAGCCCTCAAGGTTGGAAGATTGGTTCTTCGGGGTGGTGCACGCTGGTTCTCAGTGCCCCACTCAAGTGCCATTCTTCCTGGAGGTGCATGAGGGGCTTACCAGGTTGTGGATGGCACCTTTTTCTGCTGGAAACCAACCTGCTAACGCTCGACAGTGGTGTAGCTAGGGAGTATATACGGGTCCCCCTGGTGAAGCGGGCGGTTGCGATGCAGTTAATACTGCCTCCACACGGCAGGGCGAACCTTGCCTCCCCTCCTGGGTCTGTAGGTACTTGTCTGGCCTGTCCGGCATTGCTTAAACGGCCTGTGGAGAAGCTGCCTCCACCTTACACACTACGGCATTACTGCAGGTTCTTCAGGCTAAAACACTGAGGGACCTGCACAAGGATGGTCGCAATCTGGAAGTTCTAAAAGAACTCTGAACTACAACTAATCTCGCGCGTTTCGAGTGACGAAGGTCACCACAAGTTCTCTGGGTCGTGCGATGTCCTCACTTGTGGTCCAGGAACGTTACCTCTGGTTGTGTCTGGTCGACATGAGGGACACCAACAAAGTTCTGTTCCTCAAGGTCCCTGTGTCCCAGACTGGCCTTTACGGTGGCCCAGCAGTTCAGTAGCGGGTGGTTCAAGAGCATTGTAAAAAGCCCTACTTACGCACCCTCTGCCAAACCGTGGACCCAGGTAAGTGTTGCACTGCACACTCAGATCCCTGCGTTGCACCTCGCTGCCCCACCGCGGGTACATTGATGGTCCTGCTGGTCCAGCTTGCGTGGTGTGTGGTAATGTAATTACAATTTTTTTTTACAGTGAGAAACATAAGCCACTTTCTAATACACATAATTTTCAGTAGCCAGTATAACAATTATAATTAAAAAAAAAATAAAAAATATGTACTAGTACTGCATATGATAAAGTAACACATAAACACATTTAATGTCTGTATTTAATACCTTTGCTCCTTAAGTGGAAATTACTCAATGTACCCATTGAAAGTTGTGTGCCCACTGATCTTTATCAGTGGGCACACTGATCTTTGGATTTATCTCTGTGGCTACAGTTTCAGTCTTCATGAAGTGTAGATGTAGTGGGGAACTCTTGGGAACTCGAACCCTGCTGAGATGTTGTCTGTAAGAAATAATGACAATATGTAATCAATGATCAAATTACAGCTTAAAACATACATTTGACATGTAAAAGAGTAGAAAAAAGATGAATTACTGGATAATAATCATTAGACCACAAAAAACATAAGCTTCATAAACAAGAATTTCATATAATTGTTCTAACAAATTAGATTACAGTCCTCAAAGGGATTTTTTTGATTAAAGACTGCGGATCTATAGTAATCGCTACTGAATGGAACCGTTACTTTTGTATTTTTAGAACGATTATAGCCAAATATCTGTTGCAAAAACTATTAACCCAAAATGAACACTAAACATTGGCTTTACTATAGTAGCCAAATCAAACACAGAACCATGTTTAGCATGCCTGCAGATAAACAAACATGTAGATAAACAATACATAAAAGCTCTAATCAAAGAATAATATACACTAATTCGAAGTTCGCTGTTGAGATAAAAGTTTGTAACGTTAGGTGTTTGTCGGATAACGTTAAGTATGAATGAGCCTTTAACAAACTGGTTTGCAGAGTCAAACATCGTTGTCATTTGTTCACTTCCTTGCTACAACGTACAATTAGCAATACAAACTATTACAGTAAAACACATCGACGAAAAATAAATCATACATACAGGTTGTGGCCCGTGAACAGCTTCTGTTTTTAAAGTTGGAATTGCTCCATCTTTTAGGACAAGCCATTGGGCGAATCCTGCATTGAACTCGCGAAGATTGTGGAAGCTTTCCTCCGTAAAATGTGCAGCACAGAGAGCGAGATTTGGGTAATAATTATGAGGGACTGAGTTAAAAATAAATTTTAACCATTGATCTCTAATTTCCCCGTCCCTAGGAAGGCTGAACAAAGTGGACCTGCAATCCGGATGAAAATAACAGCGTTTCGTCGGCATCGCGGCAACGACACTCCAGCCTACTAACTACACCACAACAACTCTTCTCCACAGCAATATTAAATGGCCTCGCCCCATGTAATGTAAATATTGGGCTTAGTGACGTCAGCAACCCTGGAGGAATGTCGTGTAGCCCCTACCGGCCGTTTGCTGTAGTCCTTAGAAATGGATTTCTTTATAAGCAAATATCTCCCTTTGCTTAAAACTTTGAACGTTGTAACTTTGCAGATGTTGTTTATGCTCAAACAGGAACATTACACACTAGCTAAAGTTAGAAAAGTGAAATCGTGTTTTACCACCCCTTTAATTAAAAAAAATATATATATATAGCGACTGATGTTCTCCACTAGAGGGTGTTTCTCCATGATAAGCAATATAATTGAGAAAGGAGCCTTTTTTTTATGGATGAGAGAGCAGAGTTGGAAGACTGTTGATTCAGAGCGCAAATATTTAGAAAAAGATAGAGTAATATAGAGTGTAAACAGAGTTTTAAGTTCTTTTCCACTGGAATTCGGGGGAAGAAACATCTTTTTGTACTCTTATTTCGAGGAACTCTGGTGAGTGTTTTGTTCCTCCGCCATTTCTCTGTAATCAGTCATATGTGTTCAAATTAAAGGGTTTATGGTAAGAAATATGATTGATAACTAACCGATGATGGGAAAATATTGAAATATATATGTTGTGACAGAGATAAAGGATAGGTTTGTCAGAGAAAGGGTAAAACCAATCTGAGTTACATCAAAGGAGTTGTTAAAATCAACTGCGTCACATTTAGTTTGATGTTTGCCGGTTCATGCAAACGGAGACAATTTGTTATAATCTATGACACTAAAAAACTCTGGGGATATACTGTTAAGGAAAAGAATCAGATGTATGTGATTATTTGATGACATGCATGTATGACATTCAGTTGTTTTATTTCGTTGACATATAATAATATAACAAGTCAGACATTGCTCTGTTTAATGTTGATTAAGTGGGTATATTTTCCCAGGATTTTCTTTGTGAAGTAAGTTAATAAGTTAACATGCAGTTGAAGAAGGGAAAGAGAAAGATCCGAAGTTTTGTGATTATATCTGTTATTAATTCAGATGAAGTGAATGTGAATGAGTGATAAGTTCTCTCTGTTATGTAGGTTGGTTTTTCTTTTCCCCTTTGTTCCTGTTGATGTGTACTTCTTTGACCATGGATGAGTGAACAGCGAGCCAACAGTGTCTAATTGATGTGGCAACGCACCTTTCTCTGGAGCAAGTTTCAGCATCCTTATTCTGTCATCAATCCCTGGATACAGATAAGAGAATACAACACACCATACACTTCGGATACCTTGAGTTAAACTGAGTTTAAAACTACACGGGTAGTAAGAATTTTTCTGTCACTTGACTACTACTATTTTTTTTTCCTTACCTGCATTTTTTTCATTCATGGCAGGACTTGACCTGACTTTACATATAGAGAGAGAGAGAGGGACAAACAACGACACAAGGAAAAAGACTTTCTGAACAGTGTTTGGGGAAACATTTCTTTTACTGGTCACACCAAAGAGGCCTAAATGTATTTCTTTTTAGTTCTGTTGACTATGTTTGCAAATTTTGGACTGTTTTCAATTAATGGTACCAATACAAATAATTTTCTTCTTTCACAAGTTGTAGTGAAATTGCTGTCTCAAATTCTCCTTGCGAACTTAGACGTGAACTAAACTGTCACGCTACTGTGCCCATTCATCCTGATCAGTTCAATTAGAATCTCATATTAGAGTGATATAACGGGTTACAGTTAGAAACAGGAAACGTAGCTGAAGAGGCACTTGCTACAGTGTCAAATTCAACAACATCATCATGTGCCTCAGAAACAATTTGAGAAGAATGGGATGAAACCCAAGCAGCAACATGTTCATCATCACAAACAGCTATATGAGAAATGACAGACAGAGACTCTGCATATGACAAATCATCAGTAACTGGCATTGTTGATTCAGCCAGATCACATACAGACTAAGTTGAGGAAGATGGACCATTACCAACACTTTCATTGACCGCAAAATCAAACTCAGATGTGGGCAAAGGGAGAAAGTTAACTGGTAACAAGATATTCCAATGTACTACTTTCTCTTGACCAGATCCGTAAAGGATCTTATGACACTTTGAAACATAAAGTCAACAGGTAATCTCGGCACCCTCCCGAACATCAGGTAAAAAGGGGCAAATCCAGTTGTTTCATGGGCAGTGTAGTTGTACACAAATGTAATTATTTGCACTAACTGTGGCCAATTTTGTTTTGATCTATGTGGAAGGGATCGTAGCACGTTACCCAATGTTCTGTTGAAGCTTTCAGTTTCACCATTTCCCATTGGATGATATGGGGAAGTTTGTGACTTGTCTACACCGGCAAATCAAGAAGTTCTGCTGTCAGCTCACTCTCAAAACTGGCTCCCTGGTCTGAATGGAGATGCCAAAGAGTATAGAAGGCCAAGAGGCGAAACTCTGATGCTTTTTAGGTAACAGCCACATTCAAAGTGTATTAAAAGAATGCAATGTTGGGCAATCCACTGCAAAAACATCAGTGTGACAGTACAAATATTGCCTTTCATCATTTTCCTAAAGACCCTGACAGGTAATAAACTTAATTCCTTTTAGGAACTGCAGGTCCTAGCCATAGAAACTATAATAATGATTTATATGGATATGACACCATGTAATTAGCTTGTGCAACTTTACACATTTACATTTACTTACTATATTACTATTACTCCACTAGGTCTGAAATATATATTGTATGTTTTAATCCCCTGGAACACACTACAAACATGATGATCTAGATTTGGACACGATGCATTCCTGTGTCTCTGTCATAATTAACCCTTGTATGGTGTTCGGATCTGTGGGACCCATTTTCACTTTTTGTCAAAAGAAAAATTACATGATTGATTATTTTTTCAAACTCATACTCATTGGCCTTGGCACATTTTCTGTGAAGAACATACATGAGAACAAATTTTCAATGACCACACACTGTACTACCCCCTACATACTTGTATTACATACAGGATGGTCAGGTCCACTGGATTCAGGGGTAATAAAAGTGTGGAACTTTTAGGTCCTGTGTACTTTCACTCTTTCCTCCTACTGTCTGGGACTGCTATTAGTATGGGTATGTGTGTTTATATATTTATGTGTGTGTGAGAGAGAGAGTGTAAGTGTAAGTGTGAGTTTTGTGTTTCTGCCCCTGCCATTCCCACACGAGGTTGTATCACTTTAATTCATAAATGTGATCTAACAAAGGTAAGGGGCAAATATCAACCATATATGCTGTTTATATTTATATGTATTTACCATTTAAATTTATTTTTATATGTATTTACCGGAGGAGGTTCGTCATGCCCTAGCAGGTAAAGACCTACCTGTGTAACATTTGCTTTTTCTGGTAATCCAGGGACTACTGTGACTAGAACAGTTGGAGTCCAGGGAAGACTGGATCAAGACCATGGGGGGATGGTAACCCAACCCACTAATCTCAGTAAGATAAACCCGAAGCTCACCACAAAGACGACAAGTAAAAGACAACCCGCATGCCCTCCGAGAGGTGGGGTGAAAGATGGGTCTAATCAGACAGATCACATGGAAACAACAGGAATGGACAAGGACAACGAAAAGAGCCTACAAAAGTGTGGGTGGGAAAAGGTGACCACAGTATGAGGTCTCTGAATCCACCAGGGGAAAATAAAGTGTGGTGGAATTATCTTGCAGTACCCTCACCCTGCTACAGCAGATAGGACAAGAGGAACCAAAAGCCAGGGTAAAATCCAAAGATTTTGAGAAAAAGAATGAGCCAACTTCTTCGAGATCAGCTTCAGGTTTCCCAGGCAGCTGCTGGAGGAGGCAAAGTCCGGGACTTTGGATGTCACTAGAGAGGAGCTGGAAGAGCACATCAGGAGGCAGTATAGCATCCCAGTGAGAAATAAGCCCCTAGGTCCACCAAGCTACCTGCCTCAGCCAGGTCCCCCTGTGTCCAAGTTCGATATCCTCCCACCAAAGCTTAGTGAAGTTCGAGAGGTAGTGAGAAAGGCCAGATCCGCGTCAGCCCACAGCCCCAATGGGGTACCCTGTAAGCTATATAAGAATTGCCGGGCAGTTTTGAAGCAGTTGTGGATACTCATGCAAGCTGCTTGGAAAACGCAAATAATTCCAAAGGCATGGCAAAGAGCTCTGGCTGTCTTCATCCCCAAGGAGAAAGATTTGAGGGAAATTGGCCAATTCCGGAACATCGCCTTTCTCAGTGTCGAAGGCAAGATTTTCTTCTCCGTTCTAGCAAGAAGAATGGCTAACTTCTTGTTGGACAGTGGGAATATCAACACCAGCTACCAGAAGGCGGGAGTCCATGGCTTCCCAGGGTGTGTGGAACACTCTTCAGTAATCTGGTAGCAAGATCCAACGTGCCAAGCGGGAAAGATCTGACCTGCATGTTGTGTGGCTTGACGTGGCGAATGCATACGGTTTAGTACCCAACCAGCTACGTTAATTTCGCATATGTAGTTTTTCCATATTGCTGGCAACATCAGGAGCTGGGTAGCAAATTACCTTAAGAATCTGCGGGTGGCCTTCTCCCTTCAGGAGTTCACAACTGGATGACAGCAGTTAGAGGTAGGCATTGCCATGGGATGCTCGATATCTCACATCCTCTTCATGGCTGCATTTGAGGTAATCCTCATTGGGGCAAGGTGGGTGGTGGGAGGAGTCAGACTGTCATCTAGCCAGATACCCCGCCCCCATCCCACTCCACCCCTGAGAGGCTTCATAGATGACATCACCAGCCTTCTGCCAACAGCCCCATGTACTGCAAGGCTGCTGAGGAGAATGAATGAACTAATGTCCTGGGCAAGGATGAAGATTAAACCTGCCAAGTCCTGAAGCCTGTCACCTCAAGAAGGGAGTTAAAAGTGACTGCACCATAATCCCAAGATGCCAATTTCTATGATAAACAAGTTGGATGGAAAAGCCAGTTTCTTCATCGGAAAAAGATTCAGTTTGCCACAATGAGAACGTTGAGAACGAGCGTCAAAAGATCAAGGCAGTAGCCCAGGGGTGTCAGGGGAACTGGACGACATGGGACAGCATAGTTGGAACATCAGCTTGGCAGACCTCTGGAAGATCCCGCAGGTAGGCACAGCTTTTTGATTAGGGCAACATACGACACACTCCCATCTCCACGGAATCTGTGCCTGTAGTTTGGCAAGGAGGAATGCTTCTCTCTTTGCAACACACCGACTACAAGCCTCCATCATATCCTGTCAGGCTGCGAGACAGCACTCTCCCAAGGCCGCTACAGATGGCAGCATGACCAGGTCCTTAGGAGGCTGGCGGAGATCCTGGAGAGACAGAGACAGGAAGTGAGTAGAGGGCATTCTGCATCAGCAGACCATTACATCCAGTTTATTCAAGAAGGGGGGAGGTGGCACAAGCACCACTCCAAGAGTGCCACAGAGATCAACCCTCTTGACCCAGGATTGCAGCATGAGAGTCGACCTTGAAAGGAAGCTCCAATTCCCCACTGAGATCACCAACACAAGCCTGTGCCCAGACATTGTGATGTGGTCCAGCAGCTCCAAAATATTACTCCTTGTTGAGTTAACCATTCCGTGGGAGGCAGGCATGGAGGCTGCATGGGAAAGCAAGAGGTTGAAATACGATCTCGTGGTTGAATAAAGGTAGGTCGGATGGTAAACCACCATTTACCCGGTAGAGGTGGGATGCCACGGCTTTTGTGAGAACATCAGCTGTTCACTTCATGAGAGAGCTGCGAGTGTCTGGAGCACACTTTAAGCTCGGCTCACACTGTCCGATTTTAGCCATGACTTTTGTTGTTAGCGGACAAATTTTGAAAATCCTAAATGATTCCTATAATCCTAGGCTAAAATTTGTAGTTTTTAGGCGCTGGTTTGACATGTTCACCGACAGCCAATTAATGACCATTGCGATCAAATTTCACTTCTCCTACAACGAATGTCAAACAGTCTTTGTTTTTCAAGACAAGTCATGATCAGAATAAATGCTAGAGGTTTCTTCTAACCGAATAAGCTCTGGCGCTCTCATCCTCCGCTCATGGAATTCACATGATACGTTGCCTTTGCTATGATAAACACCAGTTCCGCTGTGGTTTTCATGTGGGTGTGTAATGCTGCTTGCACTATTCTTCTTATATATGCTGATATTGCTGCTATTCGTATACTTTTAATGATAGCCAACATTACAGCCCGCATGCAATGCAGCTTGCGGTTGTTGAACATGTATGGATTGATCATGTAAAACTCCAGACAAGTTTTCTTGCCACACCCATTTTAAACACTTCTTGACTTCCGTACAGTCTGACATTAATGACAACTGAGATCCCACATTGTGACATGATGATCAAGTTCATACAGTTTGACAAGTACAATTCTAAAGGCATTTTAATTATCGCACAATGTGAGCCTGGCTTTAGGAAGGCCCTCAAAGATCTGGCTGAGGAAGCAGAGAAGAGTAGCTTTTGGCTCTGGATAAAGAGGAAGGATGCGTGTTGGGGCACCACCTAGCACAGACGCATGCTGCAGGGGGTGGCAGGGAGACGTCCCTGTCACTGACCCACCACCAGGAGGCATTCCAGGCTTAAAGGGGTGAAACGTCAATAAGCAGATGTACCCAGCTGATGACCCTGCAGCCTGCCAGCTTGTTGTCAGGCAGCAATGCTCTAGCAGGTAAAGCCCTACCTGTGTAACATTGGCTTGTAATTGGGATGAAGTAAACATCTCTTAAGTAGTTTAATATTTTTTTAATTCTGTGTTAAATTAAAACCCAAAAATGTAGCGGGTCCACCAGACCCACGGACACTGGCTGAGTACCAAAAATATAGTTCTGGGTTTGATGAAGGCCCACCTTCCGAAAAACTAAATTAGTTGTGATCGGTTAGCTTTCCCAGTGCGTTGTAATTAGCAAACAGCTTAGATGGTGTTCCCCGCCCCTTGCCAAAGCAGAAAGTTCTGTCTGCTCTGGTAAAGCTAAGGATGGCATCAATATTGCCATATCAATTTGAGCAAGATTCAGACCCCAAGAATATTGAACAAGAAGATCGTACAGAACCTTTGCACGCACAGATATTGCAAGATATATTAGAGTGGTGAAGGTTTTTTTTTTTTTTTTTTTTTTGACAATCACGTTTTAGATAGGATGTCAACAATCTGTACTATGTACAGATAAGGTAATATATATCACATTCGCAGAAATGTCATACAACTTATACTTTGAAACGTAAATAACACACACAACAACAAATAAAGAAGCACAGTTACAGGTTGTGATGCAGATACAGCAGATTGTCCCAACAAAGTGGGAACTACTCCATCTTTAAGCAAAAGCTTTTTGGCGAAACCAGCACTGTACACCCTCAAAACTCCACCATAAACTTGACGCTATAGCAGCACTTCGTCGCCGTCTTGTCTGATCCACTCAACCAAGTGTTCTAACCACGACCACGACCTCGCCCCTCCCCACCCCCAACCATTCGAATTTCCTTAGGCGGGATTTATTTTAATGATATTCTAATGGGCCGCTTTGTGACATCACAAACCCCAGAAAATAATGCTGTAGTCCAAACAAGCTGTTCATTGTAGTTCTTAAAGTTTTTTTTTTTTTTTTTTTAAATGAAATATCTCCTTTTGCAGTGGACTTTGAGATTTGTAACTTTGTATATATTTTTATGCCCAAACAAACAAACACACTACACACTGACTAAAATTCAAAAAGTGAAAAAGCATAATAGGACCCCTTTAAGAATATCTGCTTGTTACGTCTGACATCATGCTTCATTGCTTCTGGGTCCTAACACTCTGCCAGACGCCCCCCAAAAAACAACAAACTGTGCATATACACACTCATGATGTCATGTAATAGTAAAAAATTATAACCCTAACCTTTATTTCCATACTGAAATCCCAGATAGCCTGACAACTAAAACATTAGTGTCTGAGACACTGTGAGCACAGAGGCTGTAGTGTGCACAGCAAATTTTTAAATGCTTAGCTTAAATATGTAATATTAATTAAATAGTGCTCACAAATGGCTGCTGACATGGTATTCTCAAGTGAAATGAGTAGAGGCTTGGACCCAGAAACAGCAGTCCTTACATCATGACTTAACAAGAGGATTCTCCCCAAGCAGTCAAATTGATGTCATCAGAGCGAGAACGCCATTCCAGAGTGGATGCGACAGCAGACAATTATTATTTATTTTTTTCAGTGTATTGACTTGCATGGTTCAATTGTTCAATTGAATAGTAATGGACACTGAAAAAGTAAGTAGGGTTATTTTTGATTTCATGATGTATAATCATTTTCAAAACCATTGGCAAATCTACCACCATATAGATATTTACTTATCTACATTTACTTGTAGCATATTCTAATGATAGGCTACCTCTGGCTACCAGTGGCTGTAATCGTTGAATGAACATATAACACAGGAAACAATTTATAACATTTTGTGCATTTTATAATCTAAGCTTGCCTAATTTTGTTCGAAGGTGAAACGTAATTATCTTGTTGAAAAGTTTTTGTGATCCGGTGAAAACGCAGTTTTAACACGCTTTAACACGAAACAGGAAACTCATGAATATTCATGTTTACTCCGCCCAGTGACACCAAATATCTCAGACACCGAATATTTTAGAACACCGTAGCACGTACTTTGAGAAGCACTGCTTTATTGCTGCCTTTCCACTTGTCTCCGACAAACGACAAGTGACAGACCGGATGTCATTCTTTTCTAATGGAGAGTAGTGTGGGAGCTGTGTGGAGTTCCGGTGACCGTGATTTCTCCAAGTACAACATGTTCCTGGATCAAATTCCTTTTTGATCCAATTAACCAATCAGAACTGAGGGATAACTTTTCAGGAAATATGTTTTAGGCTTACGATCAGGGTTAGGTGCTTCTATACCCTTGTTAAGCAACTATCATTTCCCCCTTTAATTTAGGAATAAATTATGGGTAGGGTTAGGTTTAGGTGTAGGGATTGTATTTTTGGACAGTTATGTTTATCCAGGATCAACAAAAGATGTTGAGCCAGGAACATGTCTTACTTGGCAAAAACACGGCAACTGTGGAGTTCTGATCATGCATATGCGGAAAATTCGGATCCGATTTGAGCTGCGGATGAATTCAAAAATTTGAACTTCTGTGGCTAGACAGTATGCGACTGCCCAACCGGATGTACTGTACTCTATTAAAAACTATGAGCGTATGGTTAGAATTACCAGTATTTTGTTTAATTTACCATTTTTCTTTAAACACTATTTCTGTAAAATGGTGCTTTGGAATAATTATGTCAGAAATAATTATTCTATAATTATTAAATCATTATTTACAATGATTAGCCCCATAAAACCTACTATGTTTTTATTTTGGCAGTCATTTGTTTTGTGACGATACATTCACAAGAGAATTAAAGTGAAAGTGATGAAAAGAAGCACGTAAATGAAGGCGGTACAGAAGCACGTAAATCCAAGTTGCCGCCGAGCATGCCGTGTTGCAAGCTCCAAGTAAACTTTGCAGTTTTTCATTTGTTTTACTTGTTATTTTGTTGTCCTACGTGTTGGATGTTGTTAGTATAACTGTCTACGACAGACACACACTTTTAAACATAGGTTCCTACGTTGCGCAATGCAATACGGACTTTGAGTTCTTGACCTTTGATTACAAACACCGCATCCGAGCCCTTTGTCTGGGCTGCACGGTCGCGACCGAGGATACGCCACCGGAAAAGGGGGAAGAGAGCCGGCATCCTTGTCAGACTCAGATGTTGTCCCCCGACCTCCTCTCCCAAACATTTTGCTGGTTAACGTTCAGTCACTGGACAACAAACTCTGTGAACTGCGGGCACGTATCTCATAACAATCAGAAACAAGAGACTGCTGCATTATTTGCCTCACAGAAACCTGGATATCTGGAGTGGTTCCAGACTCAGCCATCAAGCTTAATGGTTTCTCCATGCATCGCTCGGACAGAATGAAAGAGCTCACAGAGAAAAGTAGAGGTGGGGGCGTTTGTTTCTTCATCAACAACTCATGGTGTGATGAGAGGAACCTACATTCTATTAAATCCTTCTGCTCCCCTGATCTGGAATTTCATATGCTTCTGTGTCGACCATTCTGGCTACTGAGGGAATTTGCAGTGGTCATAATCACAGCTGTTTACATTCCCCCTCAAGCCAACACAGACCAGGCACTCAAGGAACTGTATGGGAATATAAGTGAGCAGGAAACCGCGTACCCAGATGCAGCGTTTATTGTTATGGGGGACTTTAACAAAGCCAACTTCAGAACAATAGCTCCAAAATATTTTCAACACATCACCATCAACATGTGTGGTGATTGTGCACTGGACCACTGCTACTGTCCTTTCCGGAACGCCTACAAATCTCTCCCCCGCCCACCTTTCGGCAAATCGGATCACTCTTCCATTCTGCTCCTGCCTGCTTATAGGCAGAGACTGAAACGGGAAGCACCCAACCTCAAGACAATTCAATGCTGGTTGGACCAATCAGACGCTATAATACAGGACTTTTTTTGATCACGTGGACTGGGACATGTTCTGGACAGCGTCTGATGATGTCATAGAGGGTTACTCAGAAACTGTAATGCGTTTCATCAGGAAGTGTGTAGAAGATGTAGTGCCGACAAAAACAATCCGCATCTACCCCAACCAAAAACCGTGGATTAATAGCGATGTTCAAGCAGCCTTGTCAGCGTGGGCATCTTCTTTTAAATCCGGAAATGCTGATGATCGCAAACAAGCCAGTTATGATTTCAGAAAATCAATCAAAGCCGCAAAAAGACAATATAAAAACCAAGTAGCATACGCACTCCAACTAGCCGGTGTTTTCACAGACATTTTCAACCTCTCCCTCTATCTGCCTGTGGTTCCCTTGTGCTTCAAAAAATCCACCATTGTGCTCATACCAAAGAAAAATTACATTCTTGAATGACTGGAGGCCTGTTGCTCTTACACCCATCTTCAAATACTAGCATTGTGCTTATATCAAAGAATAATTATATTTAGATTACAAAACTATACAGGTATCCAAGGGCAGGCTTTAAGATGTTTAAGATTCTTCCTGTCCGATCGCTACCACTTTGTTTATTTAAATGGGGAGTCATCTCATTTAATCATCATCATTATAAAATACGGGATTAGTTTCCACTGTTATGTTGATGATACTCAACTATATATCTCAACGAGACCAGATGAAACTTCTAAATTATCTAAGCTAACAGAGTGTGTTAAAAATGTAAAAGATTGGATGACCAATAATTTTCTTCTATTAAATTCAGATAAGACAGAGATATTACTTATTGGACCAAAAAACATTACGCAGAATCTGGTAGATTACAATTTGCAATTAGACGGATGTACTGTTACTTCCCCTACTGTCAAAAATCTGGGTGTTATATTAGACAGTTACTTGTCTTTTGAAAATCATATTTCCCATGTTACAAAAACAGCATTCTTCCATCTTAGAAACACTGCCAAGCTCTGAAACATGTTACCTGTTTCTGATGCAGAAAAGCTAGTTCATGCATTCATGACCCTCTAGACTGGACTATTGTAATGCACTGCTAGCTGGTTGTCCTGCATCTTCAATAAACAAGCTACAGGTAGTACAAAATGCAGCGGCTAGAGTCCTTACCAGGTCAAGAAAATATGATCCTTTTACTCCAGTTTTACAGTCTCTGCACTGGTTACCTATTAAGTTCCGTATCAGTTACAAAATATTATTACTTATAAGGCCCTTAATGCTTTAGCTCCTGCGTACCTAACTAGTCTTCTACCACGCTACAATCCATCACGCTCCCCAAGGTCACAAAATGCTGGACTTTTTGTAGTACCTAGGATAGCAAAGTCCACTAAAGGAGGTAGAGCTTTTTCGCATTTAGCTCCCAAACTCTTAAATAGCCTTCCTGATAATGTTCGGGGTTCAGACACACTTTCTCTGTTTAAATCTAGATTAAAAACACACCTCTTTGGCCAAGCATTCAAATAATGCATCTCATAATTTTGGAATGCAGTAATATCTGATAAAATGCACATTATTATTCTTTAACTTGGGTTAAACAAATTCATTTTACTTGGCTGGAACAGCAGCTAAGCTAATTATGTCTCTATTTGTTTCTCTGTTCCTCTAACTAGCTCCTGTCTGGATCCAGAACACCTGAGAAGAGATGATGCCAACCCCTTAGAGGACCTCAGTTGATGCTAACTCAGAGACAACATACAGAACCACCACATTTTGCTGTAAGTATGATTGCATAATTGCTGTTAATAGTGTTAATCGTCTGTTTGTTTACGTCTTTTATTGATTTTTCCGAACATTTCTGCCATATGCATATAAACTGACAGTCATCACTGATAAGCTACGACTAAATATTGTAGAAACTTAATTTTCTGTAAAGTTGCTTTGCCATGATTTGTATTGTAAAAAGCGCTATACAAATAAACTTGAATTGAATTGAAACTCGTCAGAGACTACATCTGCTCTGTGCTGCCTGCCTCACTGGATCCACCACAATTTGCATTACATAGCAACCGTTCTACAGACGATGATATTGCTTTCACCCTACACACTGCTCTCTTCCACCTGGAAAATAAGAACACCTATGTGAGAATGCTGTTTGTAGACTAAAACTCAGCATTTAACACCATAGTGCCTGCCACACTTGTTGCGAAGCTCCAGACTCTGGGACTAAACACATCTCTGTGCAGCTGGATCTTGGACTTCCTGACAGGCAGAAGTCAGGTGGTCAGAATGGGCAACATCAGGGCTGTGTCCTCAGCCCACTCCTGTACTCCCTGTACACACATGACTGTGCAGCCACACACAGCTCCAATGTCATCATCAAAAAATTAGCTGATGACACAACGGTGATAGGCCTGATCACCGACAATGAAGATACGGCCTACAGAGAGGAGGTGAGCACCCTGACTAAATGGTGTCAGGAGAACCATCTCTCACTCAACATCGACAAGACCAAGGAGCTGGTGGTAGATTTCAGGAGACAGAGTAGGGAACACACACTCATCATCATTGACAAGACACCTGTGAAGCGGGTAAACAGTTCCTCTGCGTTAGCATCAGTGAGGATCTCAACTGGTCTACACACACTGATGCAGTACTGAAGAAGGCACGTCAACACCTCTTCTTTCTGAGACGGCTGAGGAAGTTTGGAATGAGCCCAGCATCCTCAGAACATTCTACACCTGCACTGTGAAGAGCATCCTAATAGGCTGCATCACTGCCTGATTTGGAAACCGCACCGCTGGCAACCACAAAGCTCTGCAAAGGGTCATGCAAACTGCCCGCCACATTGTTGGAGGTGAGCTTCCTTCCCTCCAGGACATCTACACTAGGCGGTGTATAAGGAAACCTGGAGGATCATCAGTGACTCCAGCCACCCGTCCCACAGACTGCTCTCTCTGCTGCCCTCAGGAAGACGTCTCCGCAGCATCTGATCCCGTACTAGCCGACTGAGGGATAGCTCAATACTGGACTATACATACACACTGCATTTAATACAATAATCTACCTGCTACCACTGGATACCATCCAGTGCACATCCATGACATTTTGTCAAGTCAAGTCAAGTCATCCTTATTTATATAGCGCTTTAAACAAAAAAATTGTGCCAAAGCAACTGAACAACATCAATTAGGAAAGCAGTGTGTCAATAATGCAAAATGACAGTTAAAGGCAGTTCATCATTGAATTCAGTGATGTCATCATGCAGCTCAGTTCAGTTTTAAATAGTATCTGTGCAATAATTTACAATCAAGTCAACGATATCGCTGTAAATGAAGTGTCCCCAACTAAGCAAGCCATAGGTGACAGCAGCAAGGAACCAAAACTCCATCAGTGACAGAATGAAGAAAAAAAAAAAACCCAACTAAGCCCAGGCTCAGTTGGGGGGCCAGTTCTCCTCTGGCCAGACGAAACCAGAAATTCAATTCCAGGCTGCAGCAAAGTCAGATTGTGCAGAAGAATCATCTGTTTCCTGTGGTCTTGTCCCGGTGGTCGTCTGAGACAAGGTCTTTACAGGGGGATCTGTCTCTGGGGCTCTAGTTGTCCTGGTCTCCGCTGTCTTTCAGGGCTGTAGAGGTCCTTTCTAGGTGCTGATCCACCATCTGGGCTGGATACATACTGGATCCGTGTGACTGTAGTGACCCTTTGACTTGGATACAGACTGGATCTGGTGGCTACGGTGACCTCGGAATAAAAGAGAAACAGACTAATATGAGCGTAGATGCCATTCTTCTAACGATATAGCAAGTACATTGGGTGTTATGGGAAGTGTTCCCGGTTCCCGGTTTACCTAATTAATGCAGCCTAAAAATCCTTTAACGGATTTGAATATTAGAAGTGTATTAGTATGTTATGTGTAAGCCAGGTTAAAGAGATGGGTCTTTAATCTAGATTTAAACTGCAAGAGTGTGTCTGCCTCCCGAACAATGTTAGGTAGGTTATTCCAGAGTTTGGGCGCTAAATAGGAGAAGGATCTGCCGCCCGCAGTTGACTTTGATATTCTAGGTATTATCCAACTGCCAGAGTTTTGAGAACGGAGCGGACGTGGAGGACTATAATGTAACAAGAGCTCGTTCAAATACTGAGGTGCTAAACCATTCAGGGCTTTATAAGTAATAAGCAAGATTTTAAAATCTATACGATGTTTGATAGGGAGCCAGTGCAGTGGTGACAGGACCGGGCTAATATGATACTGATTTTGTGTATCCAGTTCATGTATATTCTGTTGCACTTTAGCATATTTTATGTGTATATATGTCTACATAATGTGGAATGTGTACGTACAGTGTATAATGTGTAGTGTTAACTAAGTATGTACATACTGCGCATAATGTGTAGTGCTAACTGTAAGTATGTCTAATAGTACACTGTGTGTACTGTCTATATGTATGTGCAGATTGCACATTGTCATCTGTTGAAGTCTGTATGGTTATATGTAAATTGTTTCTGCAATTTCTGGAGCACGCTCCCAAGAATTTCACTCACCAAAGCACATGTGATGTGACAATTAAAGTGACTTGACTTGACTTACAGACAGAAGGCTGCTTAAATGTTACATGATCTTTCCCAATCATTCTAATAAGCGAATGTTTTCATAAGTCACCTTTATTTATATAGTGCTTTTAACAATACAGATTGTGTCAAAGCAACTGAACAACATTAATTAGAAAAATAGTTTGTCGATAATGCAAAATGACAATAGCAAACACTAATTTTTCAGTTAAAGGCAGTTCAGACTAATATTAGCGTAGATGCCATTCTTCTAATGATGTAGCAAGTACATTGGGTGTTATGGGAAGTGTTCCCGGTTCCGGTTGACCTAATTAAAGCAGCCTAAAAATCCTTTAACAGATTTGGATGTTAGAAATGTGTTAGTGTGTTATGTGTAAGACAGGTTAAAGAGATGGGTCTATAATCTAGATTTAAACTGCAAGAGTGTGTCTGCCTCCCAAACAATGTTAGGTAGGTTATTCCAGAGTTTGGGAGCTAAATAGGAAAAGGATCTGCCGCCCGCAGTTGATTATGATATTCTAGGTATTATCAAAAATGCAAGACTTTTGAGAATGCAGCGGACGTGGAGGACTATAATGTAACAAGAGCTCGTTCATGGATTAACATTTCTGTATTTGAAATTGAGAGCATAGGTCGTAATTTAGATATATTTTTGAGATGGAAAAATGCAGTTTTACAAATGCTAGAAACGTGGCTTTCTAAGGCAAGGTTGCTATCAAATAGCACATCTAGGTTCCTAACTGATGACAAGGAATTGAAAGAGCAGCCATCAAGTGTTAGACAGTGTTGTAGGTTATTACATGCAGAGCTTTTAGGTCCTATAATTAACACCTCTGTTTTTTTTTTTTGTTTTTTTTTTCAGAATTTGCTGTAAGAAATTACTTGTCATCCATAACAACAAAAGCCACTTAAACTGATTAAAGGTATCAACGTTACTGATATTCAAAATGGTAAGCAAGCGGTGCTTTGTTTACACTTTGTATATTTGCATTTATCTTGTTTATCTCGTATATATCTTTGCAGAACGCACATGTTAGTTTGTTGTCGGCTGTAGTCTGTGCGCTGTGTTTGAGCGCAGCTTTGCTGCTAGTTCCTTGAAATTGGCTTGGTGTGTCCCGGTCTTTATATGATGAACAGGTTTTATATAGGCTTTTATTTACATACATACATACATACACACACACACACACACACACACATACACACACACACAGCACACACACACACACACACACACACACACACATATATATATATATATATATATATATATATATATATATATATATATATATATATATATAGATAGATAGATAGATGTGACCGGAATGAGACTACTTCCACTTTAAGAGGGTGGGTAGGATAATTACACAGGTGTTTAAAGTCTCGCAACTCAGAGAAACTAACGTTTGAAATTTATAAAACCATCTGTAAATGTAAGTTTACAACAAATACTAAAAGAAAACTCAAAAATAATTCCGCAGTGGATAATAGTTCAAAACTATGTAGAGCAGTATCAAGAGGAATTATTCATTTTTTTACGGATGGATCAAAGCAGCCGGAAACAGGGCGTACTGGTGCAGCAGCATTTTTTATTCCTCGGTATGAAGTAGTAGTCAAAATGAGGACTACAGATTATCTGTCAGTTTACAGTGTGGAGTTGATAGCAATTTTACTGGCATTAGAGTGGGTGGAAAAAAATCATCAGAGTCAAGGTGTTATTATAGCCTCAGACAGTTTATCAGCATTATTAAGCATTCAATCTGGGAGAGCATCATGTAGACAAGACCTCATTTATCAAATACTTCACTTGCTTCTCACACTTCATAATAAGGGAGTGGTTGTCTCCTTCCTTTGGGTTCCTGCCCATGTGGGGGTGGAAGGAAATGAAGTTGTGGATATGCTAGCAAAAAAATCTATAAAGCATGAAACAGTAAATGTACAAGTACCAATAAGTAGAGCAGAGGTCAAAACCATCATAAAGCAACATTCACTTAATATATGGCAAGAATATTGGAACACAGCGGATACAGGACGTCATCTATACAGCATACAAAATCAAGTAGCCACATGCATGAGGAAGGGCAGAAGCCCTAGGGAGGAGATGTTAGTCTCACGTCTTAGAATGGGTCACACTGGTTTAAATACAACATTGCACAGAATAGGAAAACATCCCACTGGATTATGCACTGAGTGTAATGTGCAAGAGACAGTGAAGCATATACTGTTAGACTGCAAAAAATATGAAGAAGATCGGGCAGAATTAAAGGCACAGATGGATGAACAAAGCATGACACTTGAGCATTTATTAGGGAAATCATCTGGGAGTAAACACAATTTATTAATTTTGGTAATGCACCTTTGAGATTAGTTGCCAACCGCCATTAAACCCGGAAGAAGAAGAAGAAGAAGAAACTAACGTTTGATCTCGTTCCCTCTAGTATGTGTGCGCGTTGGAAGAGCTGCTGTGACTGATCCGCTATACGATCCTGATAAAAACTATCGTTTTGATTTCGCTTCCTCTGGTATGCCCGTGTCTTAAAGGTTGCTGTAGATATTCCGCTTCTTCAGTTTGGTGGAGTTAATGACTTTTGATAACGTGATTGCTGGGCATTCTTAAGGAGTGTCACTTATCAGGTAAAGATGTTGCACTATAGTCTTAAGAGGTGAAGTGTATAATTGCGGGATATAGATTAAATTAATAGTTGATTGTGTTGCCACAGTTCCTAAATGCAGACGCAAAGCGCTTTCTAGAACAGGAGATGTAACAAATAAATCGATGGCTGATATCATCAGGTGCTATTAATTTATTTATGCTATTAATTTATGCTATTCATTTATTTTCTGTAAAAAAAATGTATTTCTTTAAATTATTATTTCTGATAAAATTACAAGAATTTTATGCTTCTGCTTCAATAAGCTAGGTCTGGGCATAAATCTCCCTCTGCTTAGGGTTGCGCTGTGGGTCTGTGTAGGAAATGAGTTCTAGTATATTGGGTGTTTTCTTTATTTATTTATTCTTTTGGATTTGAGGTGCGATTTAATTATATTTCATATGGGTTCAAGTTTGATGTGATTTTTATTATTGTGTGTTTTTTTTTTTTGTTTTTTTTTTGCTAGAACTCATTCCTTTATGCCCCATTTGGTGTTGAACCAGTGGGGGGGGGGGGGGGTGTTGTTGTCAGTCTTTGTGTATGTGGAGCTTATATTTTACTATAGCTGTTCCGAATAAAATGTAAACTCCTTTGTACTCTGGCTGTGAATTCATTCATTTGAATTGCTTGAGCGGGTGGCGTAGTCATTCTTTTCAGTTTAATTGTTAGAAATAGTAATCTATACCTTATGGTCAAGAAATAACTGGTCACATTTGGTGTAGTCAGCAGGGTAACTTTTGAGGAAGCCCAGGTACAAAAGGTTGTGTTTTTTTGTTTGTTTTTTTTTTTTTTTACTTTTTCACTATCCGGAGGCTACTGGGTGGCTATCATCGCTCCTGGGAGTTCTTTGAGTACATCTGCTATTTGGTGTAAAAAAAAATTGTTTTTTGTTTTGTTTGTAGTAGTGTAATGGAGTAACAGCTGATAATGTTAACTGAGGTAGTGCAGCAGCTGCAAGAGGTCTCATGATAATATGACTGTGGAAGATTGGGTGGAAGAGGTGAGTAGATCTCTTTCAGTAAGACCAGTTTCTATAGCTGAAAAAGCTTTATTTGTATATGATCTCTTGGATGGAGAAGCTAAAACTGAAGTTAAGTTTCACCCTTTAGAAAATAGGGATGACCCTGAAAAGATTTTTAGTATCTTGTTTGATATGTACGGGTGTTCTCAATCTTTTGTTGGTTTACAGAAGCAGTTCTTCCAACGTCGCCAGCTAGAGGGAGAGTCCCTGCGTGAGTATTTGCATGCTCTCACGACTTTAATGGAATCAATGAAACGTAACAAACGTGGAAATGCAACTGGTCAGGGACCGTTAGTAAGGTAAGGTAGTTGTGGGTAAGGCAGTTGTACAATCGGGCCCAGCTATACGGGTCCCTGCTAGCTCCCTAAAATGGGTCCCTACAAACTATTGTCAAGGTATGCCTTCTGCCATTTCTTGTGTTTTTTTGGAGCCTCCGGCACAAGGGGAGAGTGTTCTGCCTGCAAATATTTTGATAGCAAAATGCCTCCTCCCTTTAGAGCAAGGTATGGTCCATCTCCCTATAGTTATTTAGGAGTAAAGGATCAGTGGTTGAGGCCAAAGACTTTTCTAGGACAACTACACGTTGTTAATTTGCCTCCCCCTTTTGATGTTGATCGGCCAGTAAATATTGGTCAGTCAGAGTTTGCAGTTTGTAAATCAAACCATAGGAGTGTTAGGAGATTTTCCCCCTGGTAGCAGTAAGGTTCCCTGGCCTGCTTTAAATGCTGCACAATTACAATAGGTCTAGAGTCTTTTAACTCGCTTTAGTTCAGTGTTTAGTAAGGACGAGGGAGATTTGGGATGCATTGATTTAGTTCAACATGAAATACCTGTCTTAGACAATGCCCACGTTTGACAGCGTTATCGGCAGCTGCCTTCATCTCAATATGAGCAAGTAAAAGCACATATTAATGAACTGTTAGAACAAGGAATAGTTCATCCCAGTTGCAGTCCATACTCTTCACCTATAGTGGTTGTACAGAAAAAAGACGGTGGCATACAACTGTGTAGATTATAGGCAGCTTAATGCTAAGACATGAAAGGATGCTTATCCATTACCACGGATTGAGGAATTTTTGGATGCTTTAAATGGCGCTCAGTGGTTCACAACCCTTGATTTAGCAAGTGGATATAATCAAGTTCCTGTTGCAGAGACTGATAAAGAGAAGACCGCTTTCTGTACACCTTTTGGGCTTTTCGAGTACAATCGGATGCCCTTTGGGCTTCGCCTAGTACTTTTCAATGACTGATGGAGAGAATTTTTGGCGACCAGCGTTTCCAGTCCCTCTTGTTGCATCTAGATGATGTTGTAATTTATTCCAGTTCTTTTAAGCAACATCTTCAAAAATTAGAGATGCTACTTAGTCGTCTTCAACAATACAATTTGAAATTGAAATTGAAGAAATATATTTTTTTCCAGCAGCAGGTGAAATATTTAGGCCAAGTAATTTCTTCCCAAGGAGTATCTACAGACCTAGATAAGATTAATACAGTGGTTGAATGGAGATGTCCGACTAATGTATCTGAGCTGCGTTCTTTTCTGGGTTTTGCTACCTACTATCGTAGGTTTGTGGAAGGCTTTGCTAAACATGCTGCTCCTCTACATAAATTGGTAGGAGATCTCCAAGGAAAGGGGAAGAAGTGAAACTGTACTGCTAACACACTGTTGGAAACTAAGTGGACACATCATGCAGTGGATGCATTTCAGACGTTAAAGCAGAAATTAGTGCAGGCCCCTGTATTAGGTTATGCTGACTTTTCTAAGCCTTTTGTAGTGGAAATACATGCTAGCCAGGTGGGACTTGGGGCAGTTTTATCTCATGAAAAAGATGGCCAGCGGTGACCCATTGCTTATGCCAGTAGGGGCTTGCGCCCCTCAGAGAGAAATATGTTGAACTATAGCTCCATGAAGCTCGAATTGACTCATAGGTTAATCTATTGGTCTATTGCGCCCTTAAGTTTGAATTTTTTTGAATTATGTGTGCTTTAATGATAAATTGAGAAGACCTTTGGGTGTAAATATTTTCCGACTAATGTCGAGTACAAGTCGGATATGCCGCTTTGGGCTTCAGCCTAGTACCTACACTTCATTCAATGTGACGTATGGAGGAGAAATTTTTGGCGACCACCAGCGCGTGTTCCTCTACATAATTGGCATACTTGTTGCATTTTCTAGGATGAATGTGCTGGTAACAATTCCAGTGTCCGCTAAGGCAATTCATCTTCAAAAATTTGAGATTTGCTACTTATCGTGGCTCGTCTTCAACAATACAATTGAGAGATTGAAATTGAAGAAATAGTATTTTTTTCCACAGCCAGAATATATGAAATTTTGAGGTAGCAGTTATGGTGCGGTACTTTAGACCTTAGGCCATTAATAACAGGTGGTGAAATGGGTAGATGTCCAAGGCTAATGATCTGACTAGCGTAAGATTATACTGGGTTTTGAATGGAGATGAAACATGTAGCTAATGTGGAGAGCATTTGCTAAGACGTAGTTCTTTACAAGCAGAGGTTTGGGAGGATATCCCTATCGTATTAGGTATGTGTGACATAGGCTTTTGCTAAAGCTGACTCCTCTACAATAAAGTGGTAGGCCCTTAACTAATTGGGCTCAGGTATGCAGAAGAATTTCGAAAATACTTATTGGGTGGCAGACGCCGTGAAGAGAATGCACACTGAATAAAGTCTTAAGTTGTGGACTTTTTGGCAGTGATGTATTTTTGTTATGCTAAAGCCTGAATGCTAGGGGCTTGCGCCTTGAGTCAGCACATTGATTAGCTTTGCTATGCCTTTTGTAGTGGCCAGCAGTGACATGCTTACAGCCAGGTAGCTAGCCCAGGTAGAGAGAACTATGGGGCAGTTTTCTCCATGAATCTTCAAGAAAAGAAAGCTGTATGCGAGGTAATCTTGAGAAAAATATATTTATCTGGGTTGCGCCCAAGACCCCGGAAGAGAAGACCATACTCGAAGTCGTAATTTTTGGATTTTTGTGGAGGCAAAAAGTCTCCCGTTGAATTCTGTTCAATTTTGAGCCTAAATGTCACATGGACTACTGGTGACTGACGCCTTTAAGGGGAAAATAGTCTGTATATTGGTAATACGGTCTCATACATTTTCAATGGAGGTACAGAGAAGACTCCAGATCGTGCCACTGAGTAAATTAAAAAATTTTCATGACGTTTTCCGGAGATGGTTACTAATGGATTTTGGGCACGACATGGACTTTCTGTTGGATCATTCATGACATAAGCCCTTGTCGGATAAATCTAACATATCCCTAATGAAAGGGTGACATACGGAGGTTATTTGCTTCTTCCACATGGACTGATTAAGTTCATACATGACGCATTAACCCAGAAATTATTCCCACTGACTAAAATTTTAATGGCAACTGGGTCCGTATAAAAGTGAACGGTTCAACTTTCGAAAAGAAGTGAAGCAGATGGAAAACGGCAATCTGAGTTTTATGGAGAAATAATTTTGAGCAATGGGGTTGGGTCTTGCGGAAGTTAAAAGGATTTAAGGCTCAGCAGTCGTGGTTATTCTGACTTTAAGTATCACAGTGCAGTCAACATCGGCCAGTACACTAAAATGCATCCTGCCCGAATCAAATGGGCGCCGTGAGGCAGCAGTGCATCATAGTGCGGCATATTTAAAACATTAAATAACAGTACCC